>NC_061069.1:3775154-3847659 GCF_021917145.1 Hypomesus transpacificus
GTTCCGGCAGACCACATGCTTCTTCCGCTCGGAGGCGGACTGGGAGGCCGGCCCGGTGACCTTCAGGCTCCCTGTAGACCGGGTCAGTCAGGGCGCCCGCTTTGTCACCGTGCCCCTGGGCGACCGCATGGCCAGTGCCATCAAATGCCGTTTCACCTTCAATGAGGCGTGGATGCTGTTCAGTGAGGTGGCCTTCCAGTCTGGTGAGCCCAGAGGTCCTGGTATAACATAAGAGTTTTACCAACAAACAAAAAACGATGATATAGGCTTTCTTTGTTTGCCTTGTCTTGATATCATGCTGTGACTCTAGTTATTCTTTATTCTTTCTCTCTCCCGCTTCTCTCTCTCTCTCTCTTTCTCCCCCTCTACTTGTCAGGCACTTCTGTGTATAACACATCCCTCACCCCTCGTAAACGTGGCCACCCCACCAATATTTTACCAGGTCAGAAACAGTTACCATTGATCTAAAACATGTTTTTCTCCAGATAAACTGAAAATACTTTGGATGGTCAACAGCACCCTCTCCTGTCTGTAAATATGTCATGATGAGCGTGTCTTTGCCATTCTGTCATTGTCAAATGTGGGATTGAAGTGTCCTTAATTCTCATGTCATCATCTGGACACATTTCATTCTAACCAACAGGGGATGACCCCACCCACAAAGTGGATGACAGC
This sequence comes from Hypomesus transpacificus, assembly GCF_021917145.1. Taxonomy (NCBI): domain Eukaryota; kingdom Metazoa; phylum Chordata; class Actinopteri; order Osmeriformes; family Osmeridae; genus Hypomesus; species Hypomesus transpacificus. The sequence goes on from NC_061069.1 coordinate 3,775,830, forward strand.
AATACAAGGATTCTGATTGGCTGCCTAGTGGCCATCATTGCCATCTTGTTAGCCATCATAGTCATCATTCTGTGGCGTCAGGTTTGGCAGAAGTTGCTGGAAAAGGTGTGTGATCGTTTTTTTCAAACCATTAGTGTTAGTCAGAGAGAGATGAATCAGTTATGTCAAGGCCGTTGCCATGGAGTCAACATTGGGGGGGACGAAATCTGCTGGGGAGTCTGAGGGTCCCCCCCTGAAAACATGTTATGATTAGTTATATGATTACATTTTTTATAATAATTTCGGACAGCGTGCGTGGTTGCCTATCATAGCGTAGCACATTTATATTGTATTTACATTTTTATATCAATATATTGGGGGGGACATTTGGACCAGATTTGAAAATTGAGGGGATGTGTATCCCCCAATATCTATTCTGATTAGGTCCTGAGTTATGTGAATAGATTTAGTGATCAAAACACTTTTTTTACACTCACAAATGTAAGCTGCCATGCAGTCTGTAGCACTTGTAGACGTATAACGACTTCAGAACAACCTCCAGCACCAACTGCTGCCTTCTTCCTGTAGGCGTCCCGGCGGATGCTGGACGACGAGCTGAGCGCTCGCCTGGCTGTGCAGACCCAGGCCTTTTCCTTCAACCACTCCCTGTCCAGCGACAGTGGCTCCAACTCCACCTCCACCTACGAGAGGATCTTCCCCCTCTGCTCCGACTACCAGGAGCCGTCACGCCTCATCCGCAAGCTGCCAGAGTTTGCGCAGTCCACTGAGGACCTGGGTAAGTGTGTCACTGTGTGTGTGTACTGTAAATGTGTGGGTATAGTAAGACTGGTCCAATCTGTTTTTCCGTGTCCTTATTTAATATACAACACGTGTTTCTCGACTTTACTACGCGTGTTTCTGGCTTCACTACGCGTGTTTCTTGATCTTCATTCGGGGGTGTTTCCGGGTGTTTCTGTGCATGCCTCTCAGCGGGGAGCAGCGCCCCCTCCAGGCTCACCCAGACCAGCAGCTCGGACGGGGCTCCTCACTACGCGGAGGCCGACATCGTCAGCCTGCAGGAGGCCACCGGCAGCCCCCCCTGCTCCATCACCTCGGTCCGCCTCAGCCTGCTCGCCGGGAGAGACGCCGCCATGAGGGAGTTCCCTCGGGACAAGCTCACCTTCAAGGAGAAGCTGGGAGAGGGCCAGTTCGGAGAGGTCTGTGGATCCCTGTCTGGAGGGAGAGGATTTGTGTTTTGGACGGTAGAGGGGGTTGGAGTGAGATGAGGGCCGTGCAGGTGAACGGTGGGGTGATTCTTTGTTTGTCATCATCAGGTTCACCTCTGTGAGGCCCAGGGCATGCTGGACTTTGTGGAAGAAAATCTGCCTGTGGAGGGCAGTGGTAAATCAGCCGTACTGGTGGCTGTGAAGACACTGAGAGAAGACGCGAACAAGAACGCAAGGTGGGAACGACGAATGTGTCCCCATTGACCAATTTGAGTGTTTGTTTATCTTTCTTCCTCCACATAAGGACAGAGAGGCATGTGTCATGAGATATGTTTCATAGCACGAAGCCCATCACCACGTCAACGCCGAGGTCACAGCTGTAACCGTGTTACCGTGACTTCAGGAATGACTTCCTGAAGGAGATCCGGATCATGTCTCGTCTGAGGGACCCCAACATCGTGCGCCTGCTGGCGGTGTGTGTGGAGAGCGACCCCCTCTGCATGATCACAGAGTACATGGAGAACGGAGACCTGAACCAGTTCCTGTCCGGCCTTCAGCTGGAAGAGGAGGAGCTGCTGGAGGGGAAGAAAGAAGGAGGACTGGAGAAGCAGTCAGGAGACAGAGCCACTGTCAGGTACTGTGCTATGCATCCACACGTGTTGTTTACATGATCCAAATTCGACATCACATCACCCCTCACCATGGGACACTCTGACAGTAAGTCACGACAGGAGGGAGATGTTCTACATTTACATTTAGTCATTTAGCAGACGCTCTTATCCAGAGCGACTTACAGTAAGTACAGGGACATTCCCCAGAGGCAAGTAGGGTGAAGTGCCTTGCCCAAGGACACAACGTCATTTGCCACGGCCGGGAATCAGATTATTAGTCAGATTCCCTAACCGCTTAGCCATCTGACTCCCCCTCCTCTGCTGGAGTGGCAGTACACAATGTCCTCCGGGCGAAAATCGTTGTACGTCAGACATCAGTTCAGATTCTCTCTCTCTCTCCCCCTCTCTTTGTCTCTGTCTCTCTCTGTCTCTGTCTCTCTCTCACCCGCAGCTACAGTAACCTGATCCGCATGGCCACACAGATCTGCTCTGGGATGAAGTACTTATCCTCCCTCAACTTTGTTCACCGTGACCTGGCGACCCGCAACTGTCTGGTAGGAAAGAGTTACACCATCAAGATTGCTGACTTTGGCATGAGCAGGAACCTGTACCGCGGTGACTACTACCGTATCCAGGGCAGGGCGGTGCTGCCTATTCGCTGGATGTCCTGGGAGAGCATCCTATTGGTGAGAACAGGGGAATGGGACTGATGATTGGATCTGAGTGCAACAACCTTATTTTAGTATGTACAACATAAGCATGAACAAGCTACATGGAAGGCTGTGTCACATTGTTTCATGTCCTTGGGGAAAGTTTCTTCAGTCCTACTGATAACACAACAGGTTACATATTATGCAACAGTCTTGTGTCTCTCCCTCCCAGGGTAAATTCACGATGGCCAGTGATGTGTGGGCGTTTGGAGTGACCCTGTGGGAGATCCTCACCCTGTGTAAGGAGCAGCCCTACTCCCACCTGTCTGATGAGCAGGTCATTGAGAACACCGGAGAGTTCTTCAGGGACCAGAGCAAGCAGGTGAATGTACTCACACAGCAAATGTTCTCAAGTGTTCAAAAACACCAGGAGCGTTTATACGAGCCCATCTCATAACTTAACACTCAATGAGGGAAACGAACACTCCTGGTGTCAAGTTAACACTCGGAAATGTGCATACATCTTATCTGAGAAATGTGTGTATAGTCTGCTGAGCTAAATCCCAGGTGCGGATAGAGACAGCTGGATGTGTTACCTTCTTTCCCTTGTCCCTGACCGTGACGATATCCCAGGTGTACCTGCCGAAGCCCAGGTGTTGTCCTGACGAGGTCTACAACTCGCTCATGCTGGGCTGCTGGAGGAGAAACGCCAAGCAGAGGCCCACCTTCCAGGAGATCCACAGCCAGCTAGTGGAGGACCAGCCATAGCTGCTGACACGCAGAAAAACACATCCGGGACTGTGCAGCCTATTGACAGGGATTTCTCATCCGCTTTACTTTTGACCCACAGTGGCAGTCTCTGAGTATTCCTTTCTATTCCATTATTTGTTTGTCTTGCCTTTTCATTTTCATGTCTCACCCCTCTCTCGTCTACATTAATTATACCTGATCATTAAAAAGATGGACCAGGAAAATGATTAGTTTGAACTATTATATATTTGATGCCATTTTAACAAAGGAGACAATGACAGGGAGTGCACCTGGAAATTGTATTTTTCTAGCATTTGTATAAGAGATTTTGTATAAATTTCGAGATTTTCATTGTACGGAATGCATTTTTGGTTAACTAAATATATGATGTAAATAAAGTCTACTGCAAATAAAGCTGTATTTCTAAACAGTAAAATGTGTATCGCTTCACACTGCACACATGATACACACTGCAGTGCACACACACACACTCCAGTTAAGTCACGGAAATACTAACTTCTACTTTACAACTTTTGAGTATTTCAAATTTGGAGTTTGTGCAAAATGGTCCTTGTGACTATCCGTAGTTGTGTCTCAGTGGCCAATGGTTCCGTGAGTTGATGTCACACCACGTACTCTACGCTCCAGTCTGCTGGGCATAGGCTGGTGAGAAATGTCAACTGATCGAACCAGGGGGTTGTACACTCCGTATGATTTGTAGATAGAAACTTGTCTTATCCTGCGGTAAAACTGTTCATCACAACGTGCTAAGAAGTCTTCATTTAATTAACGAGAATGGACAAAGTTGTTCTTGTGACCGGTGCAAACAGGTAAGCGAATTACAAAATTGTTTATGTCCTGCAGACTAGTCTACTGTATTGCGTCGGATTTAACAATAAAAAAATTAGAGTTGTTGGAAAGATTAGATTTCATTCGTTCAGAAATATTTTGAAGATTAAGTTCATTTGGTATTGGCTGGATGAAAATATAAAGAATACATTGATCAAATCATGATTTGATAATTGGTTCATATAAAACATCTAATCCATATCAAAAATAAGAATCTTCAAAACAATTCTCCACCAAAAATTCACGTTGGCCTAGCTTTTTCAGTACATAACGTAAAGTAACTGTAAAGAATCATTTGAATATGTGGCAGGGAAGTGTACACTCTTTACTGCACATATTCTTCGGACCGACAAACATCCTATAATCCTAATCTGATGTGATACTCTGATTTTCCCCTGTGCAATGATGACCTGATGGTTTAAAATAAACCTCCGTTTAATCGTCTCCTCTGTTGTGCAGTGCACTTTGAATAGGCCTGTGTTTGTTTGTTCTGCAGTGGCATCGGTCTGGCTTTGTGTGAACGCCTATTGAGTGAAGATGAAGGCCAGTTGCGTCTGTGCCTGGCCTGTAGGAACATGCAGAGGGCAGAGGGCGCCAGGGCAGCCCTCCTGAACTCTCACCCCAAGGCCCACGTGGACCTGCTGCACCTGGACGTGGGCTCTGTGCGCTCTGTGCTCAGCGCGGCCCAGGAAGTCAAATCAAGGTGCAACGTTCAGCAAATCAATCTCTGTCCCCTCCCCACACAATTTGCAGGCCTTCCTTTTCTTTGGCCAAACCCTTTTCGAATACTTGTTGCACTGTTAAATTGGCTATACAATTTAATGGTCATTTTCCTACTTTCCACAGGTACAACCAACTTGATTACCTATACCTAAATGCAGGGATCATGCCAAATCCACAGTTGGACATGAAGGCCTTTTTCAAGGGACTGTTTTCAAGGTAAGCCAACAGGCACTGAGACAATTATGTCAGTCAAACCTTACGTCTGAGTACCCCCTTATATCAAAATATTTTTTTTGTAAATATTGGAGTGTGTGTGTGTTTTGTATTGTAAATATTGGAGTGTGTGTGTGTTTGTGTATGAGTGCATAAATACACTCACTACAATGAATATAAACAGTTTACGCACTGTAGAGTGTGTGTGTTTGTGTAACCCGCAAAAGTCGTTTGGTTGTCGAAACTTTTGTCTGCTGCTCTAACTGTGCATCTGTGCTGCAGTAACGTCGTCAACATGTTTATGACGGGGGAGGGTCTGCTGACCCAACAGGACAGCCTTAACTCAGACGGCCTCCAGGAAGTGTTTGCTACAAACCTCTTTGGTCACTTCCTTCTGGTATGACTCACATCCCATGCATTGGTTGAAGTAAACAGTAAAACGATTATAAATAAATAAAAAAACTGTAGGCCTTGTAATTAAGAATAAGATCATCTGGGGTAAAGTTGTATTCATTTTATAAATATTTATAGAAATACTAATCAGGTTGAATGAAACCTGGAGGCTGTCACCCAGCATCTCCTTTCATTAAATATTAACGTTTATTTCCATTCTGTTTGTATTCATGTTCACTCCATGACGCAGTTGGCTGAGTGACAGCTAATTACACCTGACAGAGACCAGACACCTACAGTGTTAGACAGTGGTGTTGGAGTTGCAACTCAGGCCTTAGTAATATCGTACATGCATGCTGTGTGTGTATATTTATAGTAGGCTAAATGTGTTAAATGATCCCAAACGTGCATTGTGTGGTTGTTGTGTCTGTCTCTGATCCAGATCAGGGAGCTGGAGCCGGTCCTGTGCCAGACGAACCACACCTCTCGGGTGGTGTGGACCTCCTCCAGCAACGCCAGGCGCTCCGCCTTCCGTCTGGCTGACATGCAGCACCGGCTAGGGACGGAGCCCTACAGCTCCTCCAAGTACGCCTCGGACCTGCTCAGCCTGGCGCTCAACAGACACAAGAACACCCAGGTGACTGTCACGCTACAACCAACCAATCACTGGTGTTACCCTTCCGCCATGGTCTCTCTTCAGTCTGATTCGGCCTAAGCAGAACGAGTAGTGAGCATCGATTCTACAGGATATAGCTTCTGACAGAACGTGGGATCAGCTTTTTGAGGTAAGCAGCACCATCCTGATCATGTGTGTGTCTGATGGCTGCAGGGCCTGTACTCCTCCGTGATATGTCCTGGTCTGGTGATGACCAACCTCACCTACGGAATCCTTCCCTCCTTCTTCTGGACCCTCATCATGCCCATCATGTGGCTCGTGAGTTTAACCATCCCCTGGCCACCTCCATTTTATTCAAACTGATCAAGACAAGCAATACTTGTTCAATGGGTGATGGTGATTTGGAGTATTGTTGCTAATCGAGGATGTCGAACGTTCAATGTTGTATTTCCTGAACAGATCCGAATCTTCACCAACACGTTCACCCTCACACCCTACAGTGGAGCGGAAGCTTTGGTATGTCCAATATGCCGAGCGTATGCTCACTGCAGTGCACACATCGTTTAAAGCACAGCATTTCAAAACAGCCAAAGCACTACATGTTTTCAAAAGGCTGTTTTAATCGTCTAACCCTTCAAAACGGGTTAAATACAGGTCAAGGAAATGAAAAACGCAGATCCTCTCGTTTTGTGTTTTGTAGACTCTTCTTGGGTCTATAAAAGACTCTACTCTCCACAGCTGTTTTTATATTAATCATTCAATATTCTGGGGGGTTTATATAAAGCAATGTTCAGTTAAAACTGTGGTGACGAAGCTAATTTCAGAATATCGGTAAGGTTGTTAATCTTGCCATACATTTTGTTACATTTACATTACACATTTTGAAAAGCCTGTTAAAAAAAGAAAAAATATACAAAATGATGCTGCTGGCATCATCTTTTTGTGCCGTCTGCTCTTTAACAGCACTGGCTATTTCGTCAAAGACCAGAGTCGCTGGATTCAAGAGCAAAGTACCATAGTTTGACATCTGGCCTTGGGACCAACTATACGCAGTCGCGACAAGTAAGCATGTACTGGGGACCTGGTTTGAAAAGGCAACCCCATGTTTGACATTTGAAATCATTTGCTGTATGAAACTGACTCTCTGACAGAATTGGTTGGATTGTGAAAATGTTTACATAGTAGACTCTGTTATTTTATACTGGATCTGAATGAATCTGTTAACAGCATGTCTGGAGGTGGGACACACTACAGTGTTATTACTTTCTTTAATTTGTCTTTTTTGTTTGATTGCAGATGGACATTGATGACAAAATGTCTGAGGACCTTTATGTGAAACTTCTGGAGCTTGAAAAAGTAGTACGGGGTGGACTAACTGAGGAAGACGAGGATCTTCTGGCCCACAAACAGTACCTCAACCACACAGACTAGTGGACCATGTAACAAACCTGAGCTCCATGCATTGACCAACCTCATGTTGTACCATGGGATCCAGTCCATCTGAAGTCACCCAAGTCTTAAATTCAATTTAAGTATATGGACTGCCAAACAGACCCATTACCAGCAGCTCAGTCAATAGCTTTCCAACCTGGGTGAAGATCACTACTCTATAGGAACGTCAAGGATTTGAGTATGACGCTTCATCATGCTACCTGCTGATGTTTTGTAGTTCAGTCAAGGTTACACATTTTTGAATATCTGCGACTTGATACAAAGAAGTGCTGCTACTCCTTTTTTTTGTACCGTAAAAATGTGGGGCAGAAGGGCAGTCAGTGATGCTAATCTGCATCAATGTTAAAAGGACTGAAACAGATTAACTGTGAAACAAACAGTTAATAAAATGGAAAGTAAGGAGCGAAACTAGAACTTTGGATGTGTCTAGACTGCCAGAGCATTTAAGAATAATCAGAATCCTCTTTATTAGTAAGTTTACTGTGGCAGGACGGTGCATACGATAAACATATAAGAATCTTAAATATAAAAAGAAAACAATTAACAACAGTCTAAATAATTCTAAACAATACTATACAATGTAAAATATGAAATATAAAATATGAAATATATCTTATGTATTCAGGCAAGATGTTTCAACGGCAAAGCCCCCCCCCCCCCCCCTCCATCAGAGTCAAACCCCCCCTCGACGCCCTCGGCTGGTGGTGCTGAACGGTTACTTAATGGACCCACTTGGGTGTTTGGCGCCCCCCTCTTCGTGGCGCCCTAGGCGGCTGCATAGTTCGCCTAGAGCAATCGCCGGCCCTGTATGCATTCCTGTCATTAATTTAGCATTTGATTCACAGCCCTGCCTTACCGTGATCGAAAGACCAACTTGTGAGCTGTTTAACATTGAATAAATCTTCATTATTTTGGTTACTTCAACTTTACTCACTTATCTGTATAATATCACAAAGTATTTTTTTCTGTGTATTACTTCCGAGTCAAGTTGGGTACATTTGGGGGATGCTGAAGTGTTCTGAAGGATCAATCTCATGTTACAGCTGTGTTGTCAAGGTTTGAAACGGTTAACAGAGCAGCAGCTGGTCTTGTCTGAACAATTGGGCACTGAAGTCTCTGGAGTCTTCATTTGATAGCTGTATCAGGTTGACACCCACAAGCTACTATGGTGTTACCTTACCAACCGTAAGTAGGAGTACTTGTGGTGTGGTTTTCCTGGGAGCAAAAACAGCATTGCTCTCTTGACAATCATCTGTGTTCATTCTTGCTGCATTCAGGAAAGATGCTGTGGATACCAATTAAATGAGAACTGTAGATCTACAGTGCTGCTCTGAATGCGACAGTGTGACAAAAATACTAATTGTTCGAGTGTTGCTACAAGAGATAAAAAAATTTGCAATGCTTATTTATCTCAAATTTAAGTCCAACCATTGTGGTATGGGGTTGTAGGGTTGATTAATTCTACACTGGAATGCACTACAAAGCTACAAACACACAACATCAGTTGGCCTGTAATGTAAACTTGGCATATACTGTGTAGATGTCCTCTTTGAGGCAGCAGATTAAGCATCTATTAACTAGATGGTGCAAGTACTGACATAACAGAAGGGGAAGGCGTGTCAGATACAGTTTATGACACTACCATCATCTTTTGACACTAGTAAACAACCAAATCCTCCCTAATCTGTTGCATGCTGCTCTGTGGGAAACGGTTGTGTAATGCTGCAGTGGAATCTGCAGTGGTATACCTATTAGTAGATATCATGAGAATGATGACTATCAAGTGAAATCTTATGAAAAACATACAAACATGTCTTCTGTTTTGTACTGTTATCATTATGAAGTTATACTATACAGTTAAATTAATATAAATATTTTGAAATATGCCATATAGCCTCATTTTGTTCCTATTAACCTTCTAGTTTTGTCAGGCATGAAAAATTTTTTTTTTTTTTTTTTTTTTTTTTTTTTTTAGTCATTTAGCAGACGCTCTTATCCAGAGCGACTTACAGTAAGTACAGGGACATTCCCCCCGAGGCAAGTTGGGTGAAGTGCCTTGCCCAAGGACACAACTTCATTTGGCACGGCGGGGAATCGATCCAGTAACCTTCTGATTACAAGCCCGTCTCTCTCACCGCTCAGCCATCTGACCCCTGAAAAATTGTTGTGTTTGAATATGAAAAAAGCTACTACTACTTAGAGGGTCCTGTTCAATTATTTTGTTTCATGAAATGATCTTGAATGACATGTGAGTGGATTTATGTAAAAATAAATTAATAGTACTGGACAAATGACTACATGCCCCATACGACAAGCCAGTCCACTGAAGGTCCCGGATATTCCTCGCGCCGGAAGAGAAGGGGTATTTTCCCAGCCATCTTGTGGCAGCTTCCAGCGAATTGTTCGCATCAATCCTCGTAGAATCGGAGGAGTATCCCGCTGAAGGGGCGCCATCATGCCCGGACACCTGCAAGAAGGCTTCGGCTGCGTCGTAACCAACCGGTTCGACCAGCTATTAGATGATGAGTCGGACCCGTTTGAGGTGCTGAAAGCGGCTGAAAACAAGAAGAAAGAGGGGGCCGCTGCTGGAACCAACAAGACTGCAGCTCAGGCAGCCAAGCAGCCTAAGAAAGAGTCACAGAAGGACAGGAAGAACCCGCTTCTGGACAAGAAGGAAGAATCTCAAGCTCCAGTACCTTTGAAGAAAGAAGGTACCAGATTTGCACCCTATCATATTTGCATCAAGTTTGTTTCGCTATCTATCTGACAATGCAACTACAAGCATCTTTTTGCTAGCTATCTTGGTAACACCTAAACACAACATGAGGTCAACATGGTTCCTATCCTGTTGTTATCAATTAGAGGGCAAACTGTCCTATTGATGGCGTGCACTGCACAAATGTATTATTTTTGGAAAGGGATCGTGACACGATGGTTTTCAGTATTGCATTCGTGCACCAGCTATTGCATCTTATTGCTAAGTAACCTTATTAATTTGCAGAAATGCATGAAATCTAAAGCATGTCAATTTCCAGCTGATTGTGTAACTAACAACACTGAACTGTCAAAAACAGCCTTCCGATTGACAGGGTCCATGATGCTAGACCATCGGTTGTTATGAGCTAACTTATGTAGCTAGCTGTCAAAATAGGTACGAGTAGGCTACATGTGCATAAAAACAAGTGCATGTGTTGACAAAAAAAGCTAGCTGACAAGGCAGCGATCATAACATTTTGTTGTTTGGCCATGTTGGCCCTTGCCATTATTGTTCAGTAATAATATTAACACAACATGGAGCCAAGGACTTTCGTTTGTTGACATTGTAGCAGTCCACTATTACAGCATTGTGTGAAGGCTTAACTGCACTGTCAATGAGCTACTAAGTAAACCCAATCAGCTGTCTTTGAGACAGTAGGAACTGGTCATTATAACACCCCTTTAAGACAGGATGAACTGGTCATTATAACACCCCCTTAAGACAGTATGAACTGGTCATTATAACACCTTGTCTGTTTGTTGTCAGGAATCAGGCGAGTGGGTCGGAGGCCGGACCAGCAGGGTCAGCCAGGCTCCCAGCAGCACCAGGGGGGGCCGGGTGAGGGGAGGCCTGGGGACCGGAGGCCAGACAGGAGACCACCGCGTGAACGGCGCTTTGACAAACCCATGGAGGAGAAGCCTGAAGGAGGCGGAGGAGAGTTTTCTGCAGACAAGTGAGTATTGAGGGAAAACTGCTGAAGTCTGAGGATGAAGCAGTGTGTGGGGTTTATCCTTTCTATGTTCTTTCCTTCTCTAAGTAGCTAGCAGATAAGCTTCTCTCTCATAAGACCACTTTCTTCAACGTATACAGTAGGAATAACGAGGCATGTCGTTTCGGGGTTTTTGTGTGTGCTTTTGGCTTGCTACTGAATCCATCTGTCTGTCTCTTAGACCCTCTGGAGACAGGCCCCCTAGAGGGCGTGGTGGTGGCCGCGGCGGACGGGGCGGCCGGGGTCGGGGCATGGGGCGGGGTGACGGCTTTGATTCCCGCGGGAAACGAGACTTCGATAGACACAGTGGCAGTGACAAACCGTGAGTCATTCTTTGACCGGGTGCTCGAAATGGGGGATAAGGGTTTTCCTAACGGGCATCCCCAGTGTCTCAGTGCTTCTTCTTACCAATCCAGCAGTCAGAAAAGCGAGGAGAAGCGCGGAGGGAGTGGGCCTCACAACTGGGGTAACGCCAAGGAGGAAATCAGGTGAGTCATTAAAAAAAACGTCCCTTGTCCAGTAAAACAGACATTGGCCGGGTTTCCTAGATTCGTTAAGAAGCAACGAGCTTCTCAACAAATCTGGGAAACCCGGCTATTGCCGTGTTCACAGGCTTGACTAGTGTCCAAGGCTTCCATTTATAAACACCTTATGTGTTTTGCATCGCCTAGCGAGGCTGAACAGACTGCTGCCCCTGAAGCCACCCCGGAGGGAGAAGAGAACCCACCTGCTGATTCTGAGAACAAGTGAGTATCCTGGAGGGTCCAGGGTCTCGGCCTTACGCTCTCCTGCTAATCACCCCCGGAGCATTTCTGTGGAACAGGACCTCTCGGGTCACAACCCAGCTAATTTCTAGCTTTGCTACTGTTTTATCAAAAGCCAACGAGCCCTCAAACCCGTAGCCTAACAGTTGGCACGGAGTCACAATAACACAAGGCTGCCCCAAGAGAGTATAGTTAAAGCTGTATTAATTGAGGCCCAGAGGACTAGAGTGGCACAGTGATAGAATGGGAGAAAGCAGGCACTTTGGTAATAATGAAGACGCCAGATGATCGATAACAGTAATAATGAAGACGCCAGAGAGATTGATCCTTTCCCTCACCTGTACGTGATCGCTTGTCTTCTCCAGGGAGAACGAGGCGGAGGAAGTGAAGGAGGGCCCTAAGGAGATGACCCTGGATGAATGGAAGGCCATGCAGGACAAGGAGCGCGCCAAGGTGGAGTTCAACATCCGCAAGCCCAACGAGGGGGCGGACAGCCAGTGGAAGAAGGGCTACGTTCTGCACAAGTCCAAGAGTGAAGACGTAAGCAACAACAGCATTCACCATTCTTTGAGTGCATTTCAGCTGCCTGTTTGGGTGCATGTACCCCAGGTGGTGGTTTTTCTGCTGCTGTCTACAGTTCACTTATTTCTTATTTAAGAGTCATTTTTTTATGTGTTTTTTTTGGGGGGGGGGGGGGGGGGGGGGGGGGGTTGCCTGTCACCACCTTGTCTTCTTAGGAGGACTTAGTGTCACTTTTTCTATGTTAATCTCACCAGTTACACCATTCATGTTCTGACTTGTGTGCATCTTGTTTTTTCGGGTCATTCTAGAAGCCGGTCGGCGCCGTGATTGATGCTGCAGAGGTCGAGGCAGAGGTGATCCCCGTGTTTACCAAGGTAGCCTGCCCGTCCCATGTCCCTCCAACTGTGAACCAGTGGATGTGGAATTAGCCAAAAGCTGCGTTCAATACCGTCCTTCTTAGTTCCATGTGGGACGTGCCACAGTATGACTAACTCTGCCGCTCTGAACCTCCAGCCGCCTAACCCCGAGGACGCCGGCGCCGACCACCACTTCCGTAAGCCCGCCAACGACATCACATCACAACTGGAGATCAACTTTGGAGACCTGGGGCGCCCGGGGCGCGGGCGCGGGGGAGCCCGAGGGGGGAGGGGAGGACGCGGAGCCGGAGGGGGAGGCACCCGGCCGGCGCGAGGCGGAGGACGATCCGAAAAGGTAACATTTGAAGGCTGTAGTCTCAGACTGCTACATGGCTGTGAACCCACTGGCGTGGCTGTGGACACAAAGCCACATAGGTTCACAATTTTGTGAAGTTAGTTGAAGCTTGTATCCACGTCTTGGACTATGATTCTCTGGCTTTCTCCTTTTTCTTTCCTAACCTCTCCTTGTTTCTATCTGGCCTTTCCCCTCAGCCGAGCGGAGTGTCTGTTCCCAATGTGGACGACCCTGAGGCGTTCCCTGCCCTGGCCTAGGAAGACCCCGACGCCAGCACTCCATCATCGCCCCCCTCCCCCTCCGGGCCCCTCCTCTACGAGGCTTGCATGCTTACAACTTCTTCAACTATACGAGAAAAACCAAGAAAAAAATATTTTAAACTCTGAAAAAGACTGTCATCCCTTCACCTCCAAGGACTGAAATTTTAACCCGTTTTGAAAGGAGAGGGAGAAGATTAAAAAAGACAAGGAAAAAGGACTTCTCTTGTTACACTGAAGCAAATTATTGGTAGAAGTTTTGTATTTAGAGACATGATAGCAGGGATGTTTTCATACAGTATTGTTTTTTTCAGAGATTATGCATACTTCATGGATATTCTTTTGTATTGCTGCTTGATAATATGCATTTCCAGGATTGGTTTAAGTATTGGTCTCACCCCTGAGGCTTTTATCTCGCGCTTTCCTCATGACTTAAACGTAAATGTTATGGAGTCATCTTAGACCAGTTTCAGGGGTTTGTTTATGAGTCGTGCATTTAATGATATGCTAGACTTTTAAGTACAGTTTTAGTACATTTGTACTAACTATTTGACATGTGTTTGTAAATGTACCTTGGGTCTACGGACTGCTCATTAAGCTTGATATTTTTCTGCTTTGTCGTGCAGTGAAAGTAATCGCCTATGGTTTTCCTTTTGAGTCCTTTCCCCCCTCCCCCCCCCCCCCCCCTTTTTTTGATGGCTCAACAATTTTTCTGATGGATCAGAGGTTAGTGAGCTTTGTCCCTGGTCCAGACATGCTACCTGTGTACAGGGACACCAGGGCCCAATATGTCTAAGCTGGTTCCGTTTAGTTCATACAAGCTACATTCTACAAGGAACTTTAGGACCACAAAGAAAATATATTTTTGTGCGTGACCATTTATGTGTTGGGAGTGTTTGTGCACTGTGTGAATGTGTATATGTGTGTGTGAGAGAGAGAGAGAGAGAGAGAGAGAGAGAATGTAAGGGTGATGCTAGAACAATAGTTACTTAGACTTAAAGGACTCCTCTGCTATGAGCTCTTCAATGCAGTCTGCAGGTTCTTAGCTATATGGTTTTACCTGAAGTCGTTTTTATTTTTAGAACATAGTAATTCTATATAGGTATGATAGACGGTGGACATATCTTGCACTTAGGGTATTGATAGATCTTTCAAATGTCTTTGAGCTTGGAAGCACATGATTTATCACCACCTGTACTCTGAAGGTTTTGTTTGTTTGTTCCTCTTGTGATCTTTGCTGTCATTTTTTTATTGTTGTTATTTGTATCGATCCAGCAGCACTACTGCATAATTTGTCTGAAAGAAATGTGCCGTTCAACGTGGAGCATTCAAGTGCAACAGAATGTATGAATGCTTACCCTGCTTGCAGCCATCTGTGTTTACATCTCCAGCCTGGTTTTGATTTTACTGACGATGGTATACTTCAAGCTCATCGGGTTGGGGGAAAAGGATGGGGTGGGAGGGGAGTTTAGACCAGTGAAACTTAGTCAAGCTTTATATTCCGTGCTCTTAAGACTCGCTGGTCATGTACAGACAGACGACTGGAGCAAATCTTTTGTGTCACTGTTTGAGCCACTTGACGACAGACTTGCAAACATCCCTGTTCTAATAAATTGCTTTAGAGGTGTTACATGTGTTCTGCCCACGGCAGTGAGTTGTGTGAAATCATTACTGTGATTTTAAAACGGAAAACCAAACAATTACTGCATTGGACTCTTTATTGCGTTTTAATAGTCAAGTTAGGAAACGGGTGGTTCATGAAGGCCAGGCCAATGTATTCGAAGACAGAAAAGTAACCCTCATTGCACTTTCATCATAGTAAAGCCAATAATAGTAAGGCAACTCTGATAAGATAATACTGTAACATGGTGCAGTGTGTAGCTTCAGAACAGTCTAGATGACAAAACGACTTGCTTTTGGTTATAGTATTGTTAATTGCAACAAAAACTCCATCAAGCAAATAGTGGTATATGATGATGGTGTGGAAACCCCACACCCCTGAACCTGCTACAATATCTAACTGATGAATACATTGGCATGGTAAGAATGCAGTGCAAACACATATCCAAGCTAAACACATCTCTGCCTGTCAACAGATGGTTTGTTGCCCAGGTCCAGGGTCTGCTCCAGATCCGGAACGGTCCAATAAACCGGGGACTCATTTTTCTGCAGGGAAGTCTTAGTTTGATATCCCTGGTGGAGAGCCAAACTCTGTCCAGGATGATAGACAGGTGCCTCCCAGCCATGTCTGTCTGCCTGAACCCCCAAAGGCCCAAAGGGATGATATCGGTGTAAAACACAAATTTGTTTACTAAAATAACTACAAACCTATTCCATTAAACACTTAAACACACTCATCATGTAAAACACTAAATTAATTATCATTAACACAATTAAGTAGCCTATACTTTAGATATAATTTTTTTTGACATCTCGTAAACTGTAAACAGGGGGGGGGGGGGGGGGGGAGGATGCAAACTAATGTGAAATGTCGTGGTTGGCCCCACCAAATCTCACTCCAAGGTTTTTTGAAAAGTTGGCAGCCCAGCATATACTTCAAAATAGTGTTTCTCCAACATACCTGATTCAAATGAAGCTCAGCAGAAGCCTGATAACGAACATTCATTTAATCATGTGTGTTGGAGCAGAGAAACAGCTAACCATGCATGACAGTTTTAAAATATGTTGAATAAGATTTTAACGTTGAAAAGTCCATAAAATTAACACCCACAAGATGGAGCTGTTTGATAGGCAGCTTTGTTTTGGGTGGAGAACTGTAAGTGGGCGGGCACGTAAATCGACAACCCAACCACACCCCCTTTAGTGATTTCATACTATGGCGGAAGTCAGGAAACGTCAACATGAACAAAATGAGAAAAAAACCTCTGCTAAAGGCGCATTATCTGAGACCGAAATAGAAGAGAAGAGCGACAAGAGATCAGCCATCGTACTGAAACTTTTCGCAGCTGGATTTTACGGACTAAGCTCCTTTCTCATTGTTGTTGTGAACAAAAGTGTTCTCACTGGTTACAGGTGGAGTTGATTTGGACTTTGAGCGTGTGGGGAATTGACTCTTATTAAGTTACGGGAGAGGGGGTTGCATGCACAACAGTGCTTGTCAGTTTGCATCCATCGTAATGTCAGCCAGTCCGTCATTGCTTATTGAACTATTGATGTTTTTGCAGGTTTCCTTCATCAACATGTGTCGGGATTGGTCAAGTGAGTGGGTTTTCAGTATTAATTAGGCTACTTTCCCATTGTTTAGGCTATGTATTGGCGTTGAATGTGATTGTGAATGTGCTGCTTTTGCAGATGTTTGCTACAATTGTAGTACTATGGATTGGAAAGGCATTAGGTGTTATCAAATTTCCCGATTTGGATTTGAGTATACCAAACAAGGTAAATTAACATATGCATGAATGCACAAATATAATCTAATATTGTTTTGATTATATACATATTTATCATCCCTCACAGAGATGCAAGAACATCACCAAAATCATGAACATCATCCCTATGATGATGAGTCGTAAGGTCAGATAACCTTACATGGGGAGGACACCCTTTGACACCCTAATGAAACACCCTTTGATCTTTGGCTATTCCAGATGTTCCCACTTCCTCTTCTGTACGTGGGGAATCAGGTATCAGGCCTGTTTGGGACACAACGACTCAAGTAAGGCTCTGTCCATAATAACCATCATTTGACACAATAAAACAAATGTTGTATTACTAATTGTGTTGCTCTCCAGTCTTCCCATGTTTACAGTACTTAGGAGATTCTCCATCTTGTTAACCATGTTGGCAGAGGGCTTTCTACTGAAGTAGGTTTAAACACTGAATTATTATTAAACATTGAATAAAGTCGAAAATCTAGAAATGTGAAGATCACAGTGCTTTTGTCCATCCTTCATCCCCTGACTTGAGTCCAAATCCTTCCGCACAGAAAGACCTTCTCTGGGTCTGTCAAGCTCACAGTGTTTGCCATGATTTTGGGTGCATTTGTTGCTGCAAGGTAAGATCCTTAATTGTTAGATCAATAACTAGAGTGCCTTTGGAGTATAAAATGACTCAGATATGATGGCAGAAATGACTGGGTGTAACATCTCAAACGGTGACATCCTTTCTTGTTGGTTGTAGCTCTGATTTGGCCTTTGACCTCCAAGGTTATGTATGCGTCATGCTGAATAATGTCCTGACTGCTGCCAATGGGGCTTATGTAAAGCAGAAACTCGATTCCAAGGTAAGTGGATATGTACCCCTGCAGAGAAACAACAGCTTGTGTGTAGAGTGCTTTGGCGTAACCCAAACGAAGTAGTCACTCAACTGTACATTTGTAATATGTGGTGTCATGAACACGGTGTGTATATCAAGTACTCAAGTTTCAGAATAAGATCCAATCCTTGTGCTACAAAATACTTTTATTTTCTAAAAGCTCAGGCGGAGCTTCCGTCCATGACGATTAGGGCAATCAGATGATCTTGAAAATCAACATCGGAATAAAGGAATACATACTACTGCACTGAAAAATAGGAAAACCATTAGCCGTAGACTTGTCACACTGGTGTCTGAGACCTGTAGTTAACAAATTAAGAAAGATATATTGCAATGGCTTACGTGTGGCAAAAGCAAATTTCACTGCATTTGTTTAATTTTTTTTTGCATCTTTGTGATCAAGTTCAAGTCTTATTTGTCAGGTACACAGAACAACACAAGGTTAGACTGGGCACTGAAATTCTTAAGACAAGACGACGCAAGCACTTAACATAACATATAAGTACACGGAACATAATTTACATCTGATATACAATACATGTCATTTTTTTCATAGGAGCTGGGCAAGTATGGACTGCTGTACTACAATGCCTTGTTCATGATCCTCCCTACTGTGTTGTATGCACACTACACTGGGGAACTGCAGACGGTAAAAAAAAATATATATATATATTATGGAGTCACGCTGTTAGAGTTATTGCTGTTAGATTCTTGGGGACTTTGCATTGAATGTAACTAATGTGTTTTGTGTTTTTAGGCCATAGAGTTTGAAGGGTGGTCCAATGTGGTGTTTCTTATCCAGTTTGGGCTCTCCTGTGTTATGGGGTGAGCACACAGTTGCTGACCTCATTCCTACCATTCAATTTGATACCTTTTATTTTTCTTTTTCTTTTTAATCCATTTTTTTCTGCCTTGGACAGGTTCATTCTGATGTACTCCATTGTGCTGTGCACTCAGTACAACTCTGCTTTGACCACTACCATTGTGGGATGTATTAAAGTAAGATTTGATGGACTTGTTAATACAATGATATGGTGTTAAAGACCATCAACACAATTGTGACCTATGGGTTTTCTTTCCTCCAATAGAATATTCTAGTGACGTATATTGGCATTGTGTTTGGCGGGGACTACATTTTCACCTGGCTCAATTTCATTGGCTTAAACATCAGGTAAGGAGCATTGCTATGAGTGTAGTTTAGAACTGTTTATTGGTTTAGAACTGTCAGGAATGTAGTGTAATTCAACACTTACTGCTTCTCCCCTCTGCAGCATTGCTGGCAGTCTAGTGTACTCGTACATCACCTTCACAGAGGAACAATCAAGTAAGCAACTGTAGACTAGTTGGGGTTTCAACAGGTTGGAGGGGTGAGACAAGTGAGTTCTGTATGTATGAAAAAAGAAAATGTAAATGACATGTTCTTAAATGTTTTTGTTCCTCAGAAAAATACTGAACATGACCATGCCAGTGGAAGGTTGCCATTAGAGATATAGTACCTCTAATATTACCAGCTCAAGATGTGAAAGCATGTTTTGTATAATTATCCTACTGCAATCATTTGTAATCCATTTAGATTTTACTAAATCGTTTTTTTTACAAAAACAATGTATTTTTAATATAAAAGCAGTATCATTGATTTTGTTAGAAATTCAGAGGCATTGCTGACATCAACATGTGAGTCATCACAAACCAAACTGTGTACCGTCTTGAAATTAACACAAACAATACGGAACATTCGGAATCTTTATTAAATATAGCCAACGTTATTCCATTCACAACCAGTCTTGGTATATACCTCACTCATTTTCTGGAGGAAAACTTACAGCACATTTTTTTGTCAAAAGTAAAAACAAAACTACATGAATCAACAATCAACATTATTTTGAGGCATAACCTTTTTAAAAGACAAAAAAAAAAAAAAAACTCCATATGTAAGATTCAAAAGAGTACAAAGAAGTAAAACATTGAAGAAAAAAACAAGAGTTACCGTGCTAAAGTTCAGGTTATTTCAAAAGCGAGCCCAGTTACTAAGAGGACTCTCAGTACCCAATGGAGAGGGTCTTGACTGGGGCTAACAGCCTGTATGCTGCACGTAATGGCTGAGTACAGAGACATCACAACACAACAGTCCTCCTCCTACTGTGCTACGGGATAAAAGGACGACCGCCAGTGTCTTGTAAGCCGAGTCAATAAAAAAACAACATTGTTTTGCAGTAAATACATTTCAACATGAGACTGGTGTGAAACAGGAATGGGGGGAGGAGGGAAAGACTGCAGAGCAGAGATGGACATTTTGTTACATCCCAGTTTAGAGCAACAAGGCGAGAAAATCTTTGACCATAATCTCACAGGAAAGACTGTAAAATACAGGCTGATTTAAGATTTTACGGTTATCAAAGTGTAAGAACTGTACAAGTTGTTAAGAAATCTATACAAACTTTACATCAAAACTTAGGGACTACTGTCTAATAGAAACCAAAAAAATACGATAAAATAACATGAAAAAGCCGTCTAAGAAAATCCAAAAATAGCTTTTGAAATTTTTATGGATGAGTTATAATACAAGACATCACTGATGTCAAACGCTTTATACAAACAAACCTGGAAGGAAACAGATTTATTTCTCTCAACTGAACAAACATAGGCTAGGAACCCACCTATAAGGGGTGTCTAATGAGCAATGACAACCACAACAACAAAAAAGTGCAACTAAGTGTGCTTGCTAAAACGCTTCTGCCTGCTTCACGCTCTTGAAACCACGCATCCTCTTATTTTCTGGAACCAAACGGCTTTGGCGGCAGATACTCACCGTAGTACATTTCTTTAAAAATATATAAATATCTCTTGCATAAAAAAATATCACAGGCCATTTTTTTTCTGTTTCTGATACAAACAGTGGAGTGGGGGGGAGAAAGCCTTTTCTGGGGGAAAAATTTTGAGATCAGTCTCTCCAAAAATGGATATTGAAAAAGAATAGTAGAATCGTAGTGAAGGATCCCGTGGTACTTTGGATGAGTGGAGCCGAGGTTTGCTGGGTTTGGGGGTGGGGGGGGGCCATGTGTGCTCCTTTACAATCAGGCCTCTGCCCCTCCCTCGGTTGCTGGTGGCCCAGCTGGGTTTGGTTGGTCGTTGACGTTTGGTTTCCATGTCCCTCTTGCCCTGCCTCCCCCCCGAGGAGTCGTCAGTCCTCCTGAGTTCTGGAGGGCTCGGGCTCGCTCTGGCCCGACGGCTCCGCCTCCGTCCGGCACCTCTTGCTCAGCCGGTCGTAGGGAGGCGGGGCCTCGCCGTGGGTCTCCAGGGCCCCGTTCCGGTCATGGCTGGGCGCCTCCGACGACTCGCAGCCGTTCGAGTCGTTGTCTGAGGCCGGGGGAGGGGAGTCGGAGCCGTGCGAGGGCCCGTTGGACCGCTGGGCAGCTTCTGCTTTTACTTCATTCAACAGCGACGAGCCTTCTCCTGAACCCGAGTTGTGGCTCGATAAACCTGTCGGGACCGAATGAGTTGCCGTCAATGGACTTGTCCCAAATCGTGGCTGTTGACACGAATCTTGTCTGTGTGCGAAGCAATGTCTTGTGTGTTTCCTCACCGTTGTGGCTGCTACCGTCCTCCTTCTCCGAGTAGCTGGTGCTGCTGTTGGAGGTGGTGGGCGGGGGCGAGGCCGCCCTGCTGGATGTAGCACTCTCTGTCTCATCCAGCAGCCTGTCCATGTAGTCCCTGGTGACGCACACAGGCAGGACACAGTCAGCGCCACGTACTGCACTGACCAGGGGGCGGAGCCCTGGTCACGGCAGTGTCACATCCACACGCAGGGGGATGCAACAAGGTATGCAACTCAAATGGCTAAAGCCCCCCAGTTTTCAGCGTATTGACTTACGTGACACCTGGGTGAAGGTTGTATTTCCTTTTCCCAAGCCTGGTTTGCTGTGCAAAGAAATCATAACGCTCAGACTTCTTCCACATGTAATAAAAGGCCACACATTCTCCTACAGACCTAGTTCTCACCTGAAAAATTTAATTCAGCAGACACGAGAAATAGCCATTATTACCATCGCTTCCAGAGTGGGGCTTAGTTCCAGTTCAACTTTCGATTCAGAGGGAGAGCTTTCAGAAATGTGCAGTGAATTGAAAACCACTCTTGTAGTGCGGGATTACAGAGTGATTTTCATTCAATTCACAAATCAAATTTGGACTCCTCCTGACACTAATTGGAGTTGAAATGAAACCGACTCCCACTCTGATAGCTTTCAAAACACATCATATGCAAATCTCAAAAACAAAATGAACAAGTACATTATTCTAATACTTTTTTTTTCTCAGGAACATCAAATATTGTATTGTAATTCAATTAAATATGAAATGATAAATGGTATAATCAATGACAATGTCTTACCTTGTTAGCTTGAATTAAATGAAAGTCTTTTCCATAAGCTTTGAGTCCTTGTTCAAAATTTCTACATTCTTCTTCTGTCCACACAGACAGTTCTTCTATGGCAAAACAGAAAGGGTTAAAAAAAGATACTTCACCCAGACAACTCTGTCAAGGCGATTTTACCCATACAGAAGACATTGCATCGGTTAACACAAAATCCATAAACATACAGAATACAATTACCTCTAGCTGCTTTGACATTAAACTTCAATCTTCTTAAAGCTTCCTCTGTGTCAAAATCACACTTGACCAGTTCATAAAGAGCCTGGGAAGAGCAGGATGAGAGTCGTGTCATTACGGCCTGCGGTCTGTGGACGGCTCCAGCTGGGCGCTCCTTAACCACACTCACCTGCTCGTTGTCTTTGATGTGAGAGCCCTCTGGGATGGCGTCCACTCCCTTCTCCTCCCCTGTGCGCCTCGACGCCTCTGTCAGGAACTCCACCACCTTGCCTTCCGGAAGGAACTCGGGGTCCCATAGGAGCTGGTCATCGTTTTCATACACTAGAGAGAGACAGACAGAGAGGAGGTGACCGTAAGAAAGAGAGGGGGAAATGATGTACAGTGTTTCTGCTATGTTGATCTACATTTCTGACGCCACGGTATCAGAAATAGGGCTGTTCAACATTTTAGGCCGTCTATCAGCAGTGATTGTTAGAGTGCATATCGGAGGATAGCACGGACACGCGCTTCACAGTGCAGTTGAGATTGCATGTGCGTCCCTGAGAACTGTAAGTCGTTTAACTTACGTCAGTTCATTTAAGCCTGTTATTGTATTAGTCTATAGCTCTTGCTAATTTAAATTAAGTTAACTGGTGATTTTAATTGTTTGTAGGCTTTTTTTCCCCTGTTAGCGAAATTGCACATGTCGATAGCGATTGCTGCCCTTGCTCACTTTTGTATTTTAGGTGCATTATTATGCTGAAGTAGTTTTAATTAATAGTGTGTATATTGTTATTATTTGCTACAGAATGCTTAACCCATCAAGATCAAATGAAGCAGACAGTGTACATGCTTCCGAGTGGCCCCTTAATCAATAGGTTACTGACCATTTACAATAAGTTGTTACGTAAAGTATTAATTGGAAGCATTTATGCCATTTAGAACATACTTTATGACTAAGATGTCATTAAGTACCCTAACTTTATTTCTTTAAGGGAAATAGGACAAAAATTTGTGCAATATTACATGGGGGGGGGGGGGGGGGGGTTCGGACAGACCTGCCCCCACTGCTAAAGAAAATCCTTGAGGAAACACTGATGCAAGTAACAGGGAAAGTACCGCCCTCCCCCTCCACATCATACGTTTATGGTTCAGGATTTGGGGTGACCTGATCTTTCAACAAATTCTTTACAGACCACGTCATGTATTGCCTAACGCGAGCAGATCTAACATGCAAGTCCTTACCTTTCTCGTTGTCTTTATATTTACACAGACCCGACGGCGTTTCAGCCTGATACATGGAACCAACCATGATCTCCTGTTGAAAAGAAAACCCTCTTCCAGTTACATCATCACCCATCTACATGAGCTAGAGGACAGACACGTCTGATGTTACGTTGTCGGTATAGTTACCTTTTTCCAGTCCTCTGACGGAATATAATCCTCATCTTCCTCAGACTCCTCCTCGGCATCGTCTAAAAGAAAATGGAGGATCCAAGACAACTAAATGTAACATTTTGGGCTTAATGACGACAGAGGCAAACAACTAAGATGGTGGGGAAAAAAGTAGGACAGGAGTCGGAGGCTCTTACTTTCAAAGTACTTGAGTTTCTGCGGCCGAATGAGATCTGCCGTGCCGAGGGTTTTGACGGAGCGCGTGCGGACCTCGCAGGACGACTGGGCGTCCTCCCCCAGCCCCGACAAGATCTTCACTCCCTCGGTCTGAAACACACGCAAGGATCGGGTCACATGTGGACTTTGTCTGAATGTGCCCCGCATGCTTTCAGTCGATTCGTCGGGGTGCTCTGAAGGGGAAATGAAACCCTCGAGCGAGTCCCGTGGCGACGCACCTTGTTCCTCTTCATCTCCCCCGTGCTTCTACTGCTCTCGTCGTTGTCCAGGTCCTCCTCTTCCTCCTCCTCGTCGTCCTCCGCCTCTCCGTCGTCCTCGTCATCCTCGACTTCCTCCTCCTCCTCCTCCTCTTCGTCCACAGGCGAGCCACCGCCGTATCCGTACAGACTCAGCAACTCGTGAATGGGCATTTCACTTTCCTAACAAACGATGCAAACCATTTTCCTTACTTAATGTCACCCTAAACAACTTAGAACCAAACTTGGGTCACTAGGTGACAGATCCTGTATCCTGTATTATACCGAGTTAGATAAGTTAGAAGACGCACCTAGCCTGGGAATCAGACGAATCTGCCAGTTCATGTTTTATTCGCTCTGTAAGATTGTTCTGGCTACCCTCCCGTTTAAACAGATTCCCCTCAAACCAGAATCGGGTCAGGCCAATCACAACAGTCTATCTGATACGAGGCAGGTTTAATATGATGACTATACAAAAGAGCCCCGTTGAGGCATTTTTGTCAACATCCAAGATTACATTTCTTTGCTCTGATTGGTTTAACCAGTCTAATTGCCTCCAACAACATTTGGCGCACCCGTTCAAGATGTTCGATCTCATTGTTGAAGTTGGTCTCTCCCCCCTCAAGCATCTCCTCTTCCTCCAGTGTGCGTTCATCATCAAAGTCATGGACCAGCATATCTACCGAGGGGTCGAATTCATGATCATCGGAACCTGCTGAACCTCCTGAAAACAAACACAGGAAATCAGATATGGAATTGTAGTCTTTCCCCCCCAATGCACCAACTTTCATTGCATCTACGGAGAATATTAGATATTAGATAGATATTATTAGATATTTACCTGGGCTCGTACTCCCAACGGAGGGCTGAAACATAAAAACAATTTGATATCAAATGCAAGTACATAGCAAAGTTATTTACAGCGAACCACCTTAACACACACAATCTGTCTTCCTAAACACCTTTCATACAGTTTAGCTAGCTAAATCTGCAATTACAATCATAAAAGACGGAGACATTACTTTTAGCTAAATTGTAATGTTTTTTTTATCTACTGAGTGGAGAGGATCATTTATCAATCTAAAATATACTTGGTCTCTAGTGGAAGGAAGTGGGAGTCAGAGCACAAAAAGCGCGCCTGAAATTGGCTAGCCTATCTAGCTAGCTGATCAAGCAGCAGCTATTAGGCTAACTTATGATGGTGCCACATACATAGCATATGATATCCGATCATCACCAGTAGCATTTCTGGCAACTGGATACTAATTTGAACGATAGGCCACAAACTACTATAAACGGACAAGTGTCAGAGCAGTGTTTTCAATGTGCACAATCATTTGTTTGCTAGTTAGCTAGCTATAGCAAGAGCACTATCCAGGAATAACTGTGTTGCGCTGATGAAGTCAAGAACCGAACGTAGGTAGCATAGCTAGGCTAACGTTAGCTAGCCATAGCAAACTTACCAGTAGCTACAGCAGCTAGCTAATACTGAAGTTTGCAAAATGCAATTTAACCCCAGAAAAAGGCTTAGTTCAATATTAGAAAATGTAAGCGAGTCGCAATAAAGTTTTGTGCATAAGTAAAATATTACATTTGGGAACCGTGTATCCGATAGAACAACAAATGTCAACCAGAAACAAAATAATTTTCCGAATAATTCAGTCTTTCCTACCTCCGCCATGTTCGCAATCCAGTTCGGGTCACATTCGGGGTCACAATCAGACCCCGGATAAGCTAGCCCCGCCCACAACTATCCCACACTACTAATGCGACTACTAAACTAAATTACAATTCACATGAAAACCAGTTGTTTGATGCACTAAAAAACCATATCGGGAACTATTTTCCAAGGATTATAATTGCCATTGAGGTATTCATTACCTGTTGCTGAAAGATTTTTTGATAGTTTATGGTTAGGCCAAATTATCATGAGTCCGATTAAATTGAAATGCCATGCAAAAATGTTATTGTGTTTTTCCTGGAAAATGTTGACATTGCCATTTCAAAATACAGCCACACATGTCATGTTGCTATGTGGAAAGCCATTGCCTTAATCTGTTTCATGATGTCAAGTAACTGGATACCTCTCAAGAACCCTCATTAGAAATCACTTTGCTACGGTACAGCAATAAACCCCATGAAAAAGCAGTAACAGCAATCCTCCTCTTTAACATTTAAGAGAATGTTAAATGCTAGATTCTCACATATCTCCTAAACGACCTAAATCTCATCCGCTGTCAAATACAAATGATGATCACCAGAGTGAATTCGCGTCACTGCCACGGAAATGACATGGATCACTCCCGAGACCTCTGGAGATGTGTGACATAACAGGGGGATGCTACATAAAGAGGTCCAGGTGTTTTTTCAGAAGACAACAGAAGAACCAGGGAGTGACTGCGTGAGATTTGAGTGAATCTTTCTGATAGCACCTCCAAGCCACCATGAGAGTCCTGCTCTTGCCTCTACTGCTGCTGTGTGTGCTGGCTGTTGGCTGGGCTGAGCCCCAGGAAGGCGTGAGGGCTCTGAGGCTGTGCGGACGGGAGCTGCTGAGGGCTGTGGTGTACACCTGCGGGGGCTCCAGGTGGAGACGGTTCCCTGCTGGTGAGGACTCACCTGATGGTCAGTATTTACCCACACCTGGACACCTTACACCGTTCCTACACATGGGGTGCAATATACCACCTCCAACTGTATTACTTGTCAAATGTTACATTATTTAACGACTGTTCCACTAAATGAGGGAACTCAAACCGTAACAAAAAGGGGATTTTACTTGATTGCAAGCTTTTGATCTTTGTAATGACTACTTTAACTTCTGCTGTCCAGGCAATGTGGACCAGTATGGGCTGAGCACCCGGATGGCAGAGAGGAGGAGACGAGACCTCAGTGGATCCTTGATCAGGCTGTGCTGTCAACATGGCTGTAATAAGAGTGACCTCTCTGCCTTGTGTTGAGGATAAGACTTTTTCCCATATTTGGATGGCTTCAATGAATCAGCAAAACATCATGACAGTGGCAATGCCTTTTCCTTCACAGAACATATGTACAATAAATCCTCAATACAATTCTGTACTGATATCTCTTTTTATTTTCATTTTAAGGAGCAAGTCCCAAACTTAAACAAATGACAACATTTTCTCAGTGAGAATCATTATTTCTTTCTCAAGGCATGGTTGCTGACAAACCAAACATACTTTAGTGCAAATAGAGATGACCCTCCAAGATAAAAGTATGATGACAGTATACACACAGGTAAACAAGATAGTTCTAAACAGTCATAAGGTTGCTAGGATGTAAAATGGTCTAGCATTGAGATGAACATCATTTAGTATTAGAATGACTAGATGAAGCCAATAATTCACCTCTAAAATGTGGTCGTTTTGGATGTCATAAATATTTGAAAAATATTTGAAAAAAAAAAGATTCTAAGTTACACTCCATGTACACACCTTTCCCCTTCTCTTTAGGCTACCTTATCTTTATACTTTCTAAAAACAACAACTCTGGCTGCAGTACTAGCAAAACAACAATGTGTGGAGCCTCTCTGTATAGTGACACATTAACCCAGTTCATCAGAAGGTGCCTCAATTAGGACTCTAGGAAACTACCCAAATCACCTGCATGCTGATATGTTTTGAACATGACAATAAACACATAAAATGTATCGTATTTATGATACCCAGTATCTAAGGTTAAAGAAGGGCATGAAGCCTTTCCCAGTGTATCTGAAGCCCATGGCAGTTATCAGTGATTGTGACTCACTCAAAGTAAACAGCGTAGACATTGGCCACGGCAAAGAGAGAGCTGTTCTTGAAGGTGTGTGAGGAGAAGGTGTCGTTGGACGAGTCCCACAGACAGCGACTGCCCATGCGCACATTCTGGTCACCGAGCTGTCCGATGCTGATGAGAACGATGATCTTATAACGAGGAACCATCAGTTCCTTCACCCTGCCCTTAATCACCTAAGAAGGATAGGTAGACATGGCATTCTTAACAGCAGTGTTCGAGCTACAATGTGTGTTCCTGAGTTGAATCATGTACCTCAGATATGGTTTTTGTCATTTGCCGGCATAGGTCGGCCTCATACTTCTCCTCTTGCAAGTAGCTGGCGAGTACATCCTTCAGAATATCATTGACAGTGATGACAGGGAAGCGCCGGTAGGGTCCTAAACCACAGTACAAAAACAAAGGAGGTCAGCCAATTACTGAAGAACCACTCGGGTTACCATATGTCTATCAGGAAGTGCAGGTTAAAGTATGAAGGAAATGATCGGCTCACCCATCTGGTAAGTGTTTTCCATTTGAACAGCAGGCCTAAGGTTATCGTCATGGTGACCTGGCTCATCCATGTAAGATACAGTACTTAAGGAGCTAGAAGTCAAGATTTGTTAAATACAAATGGCATTCATAATACAACATCACTATAGACCGCGTCATGTCCTACGTTACATAGTATTATACATATAAGTACTGTACATGATGAATTGGGTTGGCAGGCAATACTCACTCCTTCGTCCTACCAGCTGTTTCCTTGGCTTTTACCTCATGGCTGCCAAGGGAAGACACGCTGGCTCTCTTCTTCAAGAGACGAGCTGCTTTCTCCTTAGCCAGGTCAGACATACTAACTCTAGGTTTTTAGTCTTTTCTTCATAGAATGAATTTGGGTTTTCTAGGAATGTTTGAGCTATGATGTTTGTTTGTAGCTGTAAACAGACATGATTGATCACTTATTTAGTAGGTTTTATGACTACTGACATTACAATGTGTGTTTATAGTTAACCTATAATATACGCAAAAGTGGCTTTTTATTTGCTGAGCTAAAATTATTGAGCCAATATCAATTACACATTGTCAACACTGAACAGATAACAGTGTTTAAGAGCAAGTCCAGTCCATTATCCACAAATAAAGCGCACAGAATGTATCGAATTCCCAACGTTCTGATATCAAGTGGAGAGATTTCCAAATGAAAAACAAACCATTCTAATGGAAATCTACATTCTTACCTTTCAAGTTTTATGAACCAAACAGGAAACATTGTAGCCACCCAGAGTATCGTGTTGTCTAGACAACACTCAGCTTTAGGGGAGGAGTTTTCCATTCAAGCACTAGGACATTTTTAAAGGGACCTGTCACCAAATTCATTAAAACATCCGTCTAGTCCGCTTGTGAGCACGATGAAAACTCAGTAGAAACGAAACTCCAACAACCTCCTTAAGGTAATACACACTCTGCAGATAAATCCGCAATGCACAACAAATTGAGTCACAATTCAATACCCAATATTCTTCAGGTCTTTATTACCAAGTAAAACAGATAATACATGATATTCATTTTTTTTAATATAATTACTCTTAAAATCTTTGGATGGGAAATGTACATGAAATGTTTGCATATTTAGTGTCCGGCGCAGTGTCCAATGAATACATTACAGACAGAACAGTATTATTATAGAAAAATAAAACGAACGTACAGAAAGAATGTAATTATGTCACTGGAATATGCAAATCCATAAGGCAAATTAACGTAGCTAAGCACTATATAAATTGCTGCAATTATGAATTACTGCTTGTGTGATCAAAATTAAGGGAAATTATATTGTAAGCCTATAGTAGGCTTAAAATAAATTAAAAAAATTAACAAACAGCTGTTTATTTATTATTTTTCTTTATTTTGTACTTTTACTAAAACGAGTAGGGCATATGACTTAAATAACGTGAATATAGACCAATTATCACCCTACGTCACACAACTGTCAAGCAGACTCAACTGCGCATGTGGGTTGCAAAAGAAGAACTTCTCCCCGTTCTATTACTCTTGGAGTGTCGTTCAGGTCATCATATATCTCTGGCCACTGGATGGCAGGGCTTGATATTAACTTTTTGAGGCTCTTGGCCTTTGGACAAATACATTTACGTTCACTTGTCTATGCACAAAAGTCACTTGACCCCGATACCACCCCGATTTACAGACTACAAAGGGAGAGGCTACAATGAGACCCAGTCTTCTGTCCTACTGCCAGACGAGCTGAACTCCTTCTACGCTCGCTTTGAGAGGGACAGTGAACCCCCTGCAGTGGAGCTACCTGAAGGCCAAGCCAGTGGTGTGCCTACACTAACTGTAGCTGAGGTGAGGTTATGCTTTAAGAAGATCAACCCTCGCAAGGCACCTGGCCCAGACGGCATATCAGGTAGGGCCCTTAGGGGCTGCGCTGACCAGCTGGCAGGGGTCTTCAGTGACATCTTCAACCTCTCCCTTAACCTGTCTGTACTCCCCACCTGCTTCAAGAGGACCACCATCATCCCTGTGCCCAAGAACACCAAGGTCACATGTCTGAATGACTATCGCCCAATAGCACTGACCTCTATCATCATGAAGTGCTTCGAGCGGCTAGTCAAATCATTCATCTGCTCCTCGCTGCCCCCCACACTGGACCCTATGCAGTTTGCATACCGGTCCAATAGGTCTACAGACGATGCCATCGCTCTGACCATGCACACCGCTCTCTCCCACCTGGACAAGGGGAATACATATGTGAGGATGCTGTTCATTGACTACAGCTCTGCATTCAACACCATCATCCCCTCCAGACTGGTCTCCAAGCTTGTGGACCTGGGACTAAGCACCTCCCTCTGCAAGTGGATCTTCCACTTCCTGACGGGGAGGCCACAGGTGGTGAGAATCGGTGACCGCACTTCATCTGTACTGATCACCAACACAGGCACCCCCCAGGGCTGTGTGCTCAGCCCTCTCCTGTTCTCCTTGTTCACCCACGACTGTGCGGCTACGCACAGCTCCAACCTCCTCGTTAAGTTTGCTGACGACACAACCATCGTGGGCCTCATCTCTGACAGTGACGAGTCAGCCTACAGAGAGGAGGTTGACACCCTGACATCATGGTGTCAGGACAACAACCTCTCTCTTAACATCAGCAAGACCAAGGAGATGATTGTGGACTTTAGGAGGCGGCAGGAGGAGGAGCATGCACCCCTATTCATCAATGGATCGGAAGTGGAGAAGGTCAGCTGCTTCAAGTTCCTCGGGGTGAACATCAGCAATGACCTCACCTGGTCTGTTCACACGGACAAGGTGGTCAAAACGGCCCGTAAGCGCCTCTTCTTCCTGAGGAGACTGAAGAAGTTTGGTATGGACTCAGTCATCCTTACTAACTTTTACAGATGCACTATAGAAAGCATTCTGACTGGTTGTATCACAGTGTGGTATGGGAGCTGCACAGACCGGGACCGCAAGGCCCTACGAAGTGTGGTCCGTTCTGCTGAGTTCATCATCGGCAGGAAGCTCCCAGCCCTACAGGACACCTACCACACACGTTGCCTTAGGAAAGCCAGCAGGATTCTAAGAGACTGTTCCCACCCATCCTTCAGTCTCTTTACCCCGTTGCCTTCTGGCAGGCGTTACCGCAGCATCCGGTCGCGCACACGCAGACTGGACAACAGTTTCTACCCAAGGGTCATCAGGCTTCTCAATGGACACTGATATGGACATTTTTACTGCACACTAGTCACTTATACACTGTCACTTTCAGCTACTGGTTGCTCTTCAGTAACATTGCACTACTGTACCTCGCCACCAGGCTCCTGTTTGGTCATTGACAAAGTCACTGATCTGTAAATTTGCAAATTTTGTGTATTAGGGTTAGTATAGCGTACTATTTATTGTTATCTGTAATTTAGGAAGTTTTAGTGTTAGGGTTAGTATAGTCGTTTATTTATTGCTATCTGTATATTTAGGAAGTTCACTTATCTAAGCTCAGCATAGATGTAAATTTGTTCTGTGTACTTATATGTTATGTTATGCCAAGTGCTTGCGTTGTCTTGTCTTAAGAATTTCAGTGCCCAGTCTAACCTTGTGTTGCTCTGTGCACCTGACAAATAAAAGACTTGAATACCCTTAAATAAATAGCCTGTCCAAGTGATAGGGCAAAACTAGCCTGGCTAACGGAGGTCGCTTTCTCAGGCAAATGAGGAATGAAACAGACAGGTTACAGAAATCCGATAGATTCTGGCTATCTTCACCAGACTCGTATCTACATTAGGCAGTCCTCCCTGACGTTTCTGGTGTAGAATGGAGTGAAATACAACATTGTGCACACTGCCAGTGAGCGAGTCTGACTGAGGCTAACGTCTATACAGTGTAACTGGGATGTAGTCTCACTCAGATTGCCAGTTTAAACAAATCAGAAAAATAATCGGACCAGCTGACTAAAAGCAGAATTCCCATATCTCTTGAAAGCTGCCCTGCTCGACTTTTTAAATGTAGAATTGACTGTTAAAGTGTAAAATTATGAACTTTGTGACATGACGTGAAGACATGGTTGCCGCTCGACTATGCGGTGTGTACCGGGCGACATTCTCACTCAAATTTCAAGACTTTCGTGACCCAAATCAAAATTCTGATGCGACAGATCATTGGGTAATCGCTTTCTCTCCTAAAGGCATGTGCTCCTCGACGCTTTTGGTATTTTTAAATCTAACTATTTGTATTATCCGTGTGGTCCTTTTGCCAGTTTTTCCAAATGCTATCCTTTCCCAGTTTTCTGCAGCCACAGTGCGCGCGCATCCCGATTGTTTACAAACAAATAATTGGTCTATTGCGATGCGACCAGGACGCTTAAAAAAATTCTATAAAATGTAATGTTCAAAACACATGGCGTGGATGGCACCAAGCTTAAGAAGCAATTACTGATGCCATAAAAATGTTCATGTGTAGCCTAGAGAAGATGACGAAAGAGAGGATGACGAAAGAGAGGATGACGTTGACTGTCTATGGTGCAATACTTGGGAAACATGCTAAAGGTAGTGTCAGTTCTCAGGTGCAACCACAATGTAGAACGTGGAATTTACAGCAAGTGTAGTTCTCTACTCCTCTACTACCGGCCTGGATCTGAATAGCCTTGTCACAGACTATGACTCATGTTTAATATTTTGCTTTCCATATCGTTTTTATCTTAACATCCTAAAATGAAACGGATTTGCACTGGAGTACAGAATAAAGTGGGGTGATGATGATTAACGGTTTAAGTGATGCAAATTACATGCGCCATTTTACTTATTTTTTTAAATCATGGACATGTCACAGTAATTTCCACGCGAAAAAACATGAACTGTTGTCTAAAAAGTGCTGCAATGTTCTATTTAAGGTCTAACAACACCAATGTATTCTTAAACAATACACATACACTCATATTTCCAAACATATATCAGATCAGGAAACGTCTTTTGTATTTACAATTTTTACATACCGATTTTAAATATTGCTTTTAGAAAATGATAAAACACCTATTTACTCCACATGGTGGAAAAACAAGAAATTTAAATAACAAAGGGGACATACATCACATGGTATTGTAGCCTATTCTCAATAAACAGTTATTGGAGGTTTCTATCATATTCTGCCATATTAACCTGTTGTGTAGTACTAGTAGTCAACACACATTAACTCCTTGTTCCTGCTAGAAAGGCAGCCATATTGTTTACTCTGTCCGTAATTGGGAAAACACCACTAATTTGTTGTGACCTTACATCAGGTGCTGGTTGATGAATGTGTCAACAAGATCAAATGGAAAAAACGCTCAATGATGGCATCCATCAAAATGTTACACTAACTTGGCTCAGGAAAGGAGTTACCTTTATTCTCAATTTAGACAAATGTAACATTAATTACAGTATTTATTCACATTTTTCTGCTAGGAATATTTTTTTTTATTTTCTATTTATAAACTTCTCTCAAATAAGGCTGGGTCACTGTATGGATCATGAAGGATGAGTAACTATGCTAATTTAGTTAAATGTGCTTTGTGATTTGCCTCTAAAACCCAGTGGCTGCAACAACAAAAACTGGTACTACTTGCATAAACTCAGCAGTGACACTACTGAATAAAATGTGTTTTACAGTAAAATTATACCCTGGAGTGTTGACTACATCCTATTTGTTTAGTCCAACATGCATCATCATAACAGAAGTGAAAGAAGTTCCAGAA
Organism: Hypomesus transpacificus; assembly: GCF_021917145.1. Lineage (NCBI taxonomy): Eukaryota > Metazoa > Chordata > Actinopteri > Osmeriformes > Osmeridae > Hypomesus > Hypomesus transpacificus. The sequence goes on from NC_061069.1 coordinate 3,810,023, forward strand.
GTTTCTCTGTTGATGCCATGTTTTAAGTGTGCGATCCATTCCCCGTCTCTTATTCTCACAATCCATTGTTCCATCTTAGCTTCTTTTACAACAGTGTGGACTAATTGTCGGCCAAATACTTCCCTGCAAAGGCCACAAGCAGAGACAACTCAGTCAGGCCATTCAGAGGATGAACTGCAGTGAACAAATTGTTGGATTCTCAAACCCTGAGTGCCAGTCTCTTTCTGCTCATAGAAAAATTCAAAACCATGTTGAACAATGGAACGTTGGAGCATGTTTGAAGGCAGAAAAAGTCGGCTACCCAGGTTCAGTCCCATGTCTTCTGTGGTTCAACGCTCTATGGAGTGTTTTAATGATGCAGCCCACAAAGTGTTACGTTAACTCTGGCATATGAACTGACCTGCGGCGAACCTCTTCTTGACGAGGGAAAGCCTATAGCCAGTCCCCACCAGCTGGATGTCACAGCCAGAGAGAGTGCTGCCCTCACTGGTGAACTGCACCGCCAACTGGGAAGGTTTACTAGGACCATCCGTCAACTGGAACCTCCCCAGTAAGGCCCCCACACCTGGAGGGGGATTGAGATGAAGGATGAGGCATGAAGATGGGATGCTGACAAAGCTGAACAACAGAAGAACAAGAGAAGGGAGGACTGAGAAGGAAGAGAATGAGACTTGCCTCCATTTTCCGACCGCTGGGAAAGGCTGGGGATCTTCCATAGCATGGTCTGATGCTCCGGGTTCCTGTGGCAGGAGAATAACACCCAGTCATGAAATGTCACGAGGGACCAGGAAAGCATTTCTAAAAACCCCAACAATGATGTTTGTGCTAGAGCAAGACTGGTATCGATTTTTTGGGGTCCGTTCTAGATAGGGGTTACAATATAGATATATATATATATAAGGTCAGAGTCAGTTTCGGCTGATAATATCTCCCAACAGATGATTGGTTTGTAATTTGTACAACATCCTTATTAAAGCAGCATTTGAACCAATCAGCATCTCGCACCAGGATCTGAAGCCTTACTTACCAGATGGCAGGGGGGATCATGGCTTGAAGTTTGGCGACTCCCCCGTCCACGGGAACCAGGAAATGGATGTCGTGGAGCGGCGCGGGGGTGGCCATGGCCTCAGTGTTGTATTTGTAGTCTATCCTGAGGTCAGTGCTGGTGGCGTCACCTCGCCAACTCACCGCCACGTTCAGAGGAGTGGACTGGATCCCATCTGATGACACCTGGGACAGATGTAGGACTGTTGATATAGGACTGTAATAGTGTAATCCACTGTGTTCTGTCATCACATTCATATGAATCCCAATCCCATCTTCACCAGAGGCTTTTTTTGCCTCTTGACATGTCTGTTATGTACCATGAAAATGATTTTTGATGCCAAATCTTTTTAATAAATAAAAAGAGAAAGATACAATGGGACATTTCTAAGAAAAAGTTCTGTGCCAAATAAACCCATGATGCACTATCATTTTTATGAATATGATGATGCAATGGTGATCCTCTCACTTGGTACTTGATCATGTCCACGTTGTAGTAGGTGGCCTGAGGCTTCTGGTCGGCCACTCTCCTCAGATGACTCATCAGGTTTGGCATGTTCACCCAGAATTCCTTGGTGTCCACATCTGGCATAGTGGTATCGCTATAACACCATCAAAAGCAAGTCATATGACATCCTAAAAGAATAACCATGAATAATCCAACATAATCAAAGTGGAGTCAAAGCTCAGATCACTGGGGTGATAGTCAAGTCATCAAGTAGTCAGCATGGAAACTTTTTGGAAATCATGACACCTTTTCAGGCATCACTACATTTACATTAAGTCATTTAGCAGATGCTCTTATCCAGAGCGACTTACAGTAGGTACAGGGACAGTCCCTGAGGCAAGTAAGGTGAAGTGCCTTGCCCCAGGACAGAACATAATTTTGTGCTGCCGGGTATTGAATCGGAAACCTTCTGATTACTAGCCCGATTCCCTAACCGCTCAGCCACCTGACTCCCATCACAGAAACACTGTGGCTCACTCTCACTACACACATTGACTAGACATGTACATGTATTCATTTACAGACGCTTTTATCCAAAGCGACTTCCAAGAGAGAGCTTTACAAAAGTGCATAGGTCAATGATCATAAACAACGAGATAGCCCCAAAAACATGGCTAGCCAAAACATGAAGCATACATTGTGAAAAGTACATAAGTGCCAATGGGAAGAAACATAAGAGCACGTAGTTAACACATGGCACCCTACATCTAGAACACAGTCAGGAGTGAGATCAAACCCTGGCCATGACAAGGACCACGTGAGTCAGTGTGTTCTGTGACGGCCCCCTTACCAGCACAGTAGTTGCGGATTGGGTAGCACCTGCTCAAGACGGCTATAGTTGCTAACGCTAAAGGTCAGGATGGGCTGAGAAGGGTGGCTGGCAAAGTGTCTGGTGATGCCTGCTGGGAAGGAGAGGACCATCTCCCCGGTGATCTTCACCACACACCTGCAGTAGGAAGAGGGAGGACACGCCATCAGTCTCCATACTCACGTCAACTTATGTTACTTTGTGTTATGTTGGCAAATGTGACTAAGTATTGCGTGAACAAGTGATGCAAAGTGTTACGTTACCAAGGGTTGTGTTACAAAGTGTTATGTTTCAGTCAGTCAGTGTGTTCTGTCTGCAAGGTGCATGCCGTCGAACCTGCTGGGGTCAGCTCCTTTGAAATAAGCGTTGATGGTCTCTGTGAAAGCAGCCGCCACAGGCAGAGTGTCCTGGGATCCCATAGTGAGCGGACTGGGTCCTCTGGAGCACCCTAACACACACACAAACACACATTCACACACACACACACACACACACAGTGGATTAACAACCTCACCTACATCAAATATCCCTGGCTACTGGATCTTGTCCACATAGAAGCCATACTTCCTAGAGTGAGGAAGGTATGAAGATGGGAAGGACCTAGATGGAGAGGATGTAGGAAATTCTGATGATTGGCAGGAATTAGGGAGTATCTCGTGGGGGGCGAGGGTAGCGATGTACACCGGAAGGACAGGAACATGGGGCAGGGTCATGCAAGGTTGAGCAAGTGCACTGGTGCGACTCACCTTCAAAGGACAAATAAAACCTGCCATGGTCAAACCATACCAGGGAAGGGTGCGGGCCCTCTGAGGGTGCAGTGGGTGGGGGGGGGGGGGGTGACAGACAGAGGGACACAAGACGGACAGATGGATGGATGGACAGGGGGAGAGAAGGACAGCAGGATGAGTTAACAGACATTTAGGCCCATCACGTGATGGCGGAGGTGAAGCTGGGCCAATGAGGGGTAAAGACGAGTGATGGACACGATGGGATTGGCCCGTTCGAAAGCATGACATGAATGCTAGTCTGTGAGCCGTGTTGTTATTTGCCACGAGGGCCATTAGGCATGTCATCGGCGAAACGAACCACGTCAACGTTTCAAGGTCATCACAAAGTGATCAGGCAGGCTGAAAGGTCGATACAGCAGCACCTGTGTGTGTGTGTGTTTGTGTGTGTGTTCTCACCTGTGGCGGATAAGTTGAGCTCCCTCCCCAGAGTGGGAGTGGAGGCTGCGCTCACACAGGTGACAGAGGAGATGGAGGAGGAGCTCTCTGCCCTGGCCAGCGGGGCGACGGGCGGGGGGCTGCCTGAGACCGGAGGACTGAAGGGCCGAGTCTGTGGAAGCCAAGAGGACCCCCACGACCCCCGAGAGAATTTGACTGCGGTGACAAACCCAGGACTAAGCCACTCTCAAGAACTGTGGCAGAAAAAACTGGCCTGGCTTAATCAGCACACTTACTTACTTAATACAATTCACAACTCACAAGAAAGTTGTAATCAGATCATTGTGTGTCTAGCCTGTGTGTGTTGGGATTCAGGAAAGGTCCATACCAGGTCACCAAAGGGTTTCCCAGGCGGCAGTTTGGGCCGAGAGGAGGGTCTTGGAGGGGGAGGAGGAGGGACTGGACTGCCACCCGAGAGGGGCGTGACAGGACGAGCTGGAGAGGAGGGGCCTGGGGAAATAACAGAGGACCTGTTACAAACTAGGAAGGGCAGACATGATTCCATGGGTCCCAAAATGCTAGTGCAGCGCAGCGTACATGGACTGTAGCGTTTCTCACCGCTGCCAGAGTAGGGTCCGGGTGAGGAGACGATAGACCTGTAGGTTGGCGGAGGGAGGGGGGGGGGGGGGTGCCCCGGAAGCCGGGGGTTAGCTCCCTGGGCGAGGCCATGAAGTCAGGCAGCTCCTCCCTCAGGTAAGCTCCCTCCGGGGTCCTCTTCCCCCCGGTGGCCCCCAGGACCAGGGGTGGAGGGACGCCTGCCCTGGGAGAGCGCTCTGAAGGCAGGGGAGGCACGGGGCTGGTGGGGGCAGGGGAGGACATGTACTGACACAGCTCCAGTGCCTCGAGGTCAGCCGCGTACAGTTCTTGCAGCTCCTGGTCCAGGCAGGAGGGCAGGGAGTCTGGCGGGGAGAAATCTGGAGGCAGGGGGGGCGCCGGCTCATTGGGAGGTGGTCCAAGGACAATGGAGGGGGGCGAGTCTGGGGGAGAGAAGGGTGGCAAGGAGGAGGGGGAGAACGCGGGTGGGGAAGGAGGGGGCTCGTCTGGCGGGGGTCCAGGGGAGAGGCAGGGGGAGGATGCGGAGGAGGGGGTGTCTGGTGGAGGGGAGGAGGGGGGCGGGGGAGGGGCAGGTTCATCTGGAGGGGGCGGCCTCTCGCTGAAGCTGACCCATCTGGGTGACGCTCTGTCCTCATTGGTTCGCAGGTTGTCCACCGGGCCAAACACATCGTCCAGGTCAGGCACCGGGGAGCCTCTGTAGGAAGCCGGTGATTGGACGTTGAGATAGATGGGGGCAGGGCTTCGGAGAGCTCTGCCATTGGGTAGATCGGCTGTGAGGAGTCAGGAAGGTGGTTTATCAAAATTACATTCAAAACATGAAGCACACAAAATAAATGCCAAGGCGCATCGGTTGATAAGTTACCAGAAGATTCCGAGGAGTACCCATGACTACTTGGGATTTTCTTGGGAGGAAGTGGAGGAGGAGCTGCAAAGAGAGGTGTTTTAGCTGCTGTAAGTTCACCCACCCCTACATAAGTCAATGGTGTATATTCAGACACAAACTGTATCCATGGGATGAAAAGGGATTGTTTTATTTCATGTGAACCTGAGTTACCTCCAGTCGGAAAGCCCCTGGACAGAGGGGAGTCTGGCTGGGGTCTGGAGTCACTCCATGCTTCCGATGACTCCTTAGGGACCACTACCATGGGACAAACCACAGGGACAGGCGATGAATGGAGGAATGGATGACACACACACACACACACACATGCAAAGACAAATATATTTCCATCTGGGACATACCGTCATATCTTTGTATGCTGTGCGTAGTCTCAGGAGGAGGACCAAAGAAAGCTGAAGGATTCTGGGATACTCTGTCACTACAAGGGAGATTCAAACATAAAACACACGTAAACATACAAATATCCGCATGATAGTTATCAGTTCGAAAATAAATCCATCTGGAATCGGACTGATAAACAATTTCTCAACTAGCTGGATATTACAAAGGAGTCATTTGTTCCTGATAGAAGGTACTCTGAGGTCTGACCTTGGTGTTTCGGGGGCGGGGCTTGGCGTTGGAGTCGAGCGTCTGGGTCTGGCGATCTCCTCACCTGCGAAGAACGTTCAGGCAAACACATCAGACTGGGCAAAGTCACAATGCAACTCAACGTATCCAAGCACAGCTGAACATAGCCACAAAATAGTGTACTTACAAGACAGGTGTCTCTTTATCGGTCCCTGAAACCAAATGAAAATATTTTCGGCATAAATTAAACACATTCATAAATACATCCTATCAACCTGTGTAGACACAAGCAAAGCCAAGCATGTTTCACTCTGGTAAGGCAAGTTCTGCATGGAGCCAGCAGGGGGCGACTCACCGGACTGCGTCTCTGAGACCAGCAAAAAGGAAGAGAGAACACACCTGGTCAGAGAGTGAGTGACAGATCAGTCAAATGGACCCCCAAAAAACCAAACCCGTCCTTATTTAACTCCTGGGAGGACAAGCCTATATGATGCAGCGACAGACTTAACACCTCACAGTATCAGCCTGGCCAGCTCCCCCTTCTCAGTCTTACCACACATGGAATCTGGTTTAAACAGTTTTAAAAACCTGCAGCTGGAACACAGCTAAATCACTAGTCTGGGAAACAGGTGTTATGTTTGCTACAGCTCGGATACAGCTGCGCATTTTGTAACAAGCCAGTTTCAAGTAAGGCTTGAACAAAAAGTAAAGTTCGAACAGCGAAGGGGTTCTTTGGAAGTGTTTCGAAGGATGTGAAGGCTGAATGCAGAATGATGGAGGGACTATGGGACAACATGCAGAGAGGGGGACAGATATACAATGCAACACCCCCAAATGAGGTATTTCTAAACCACCAAGGTAGGAAATTGGAGCGACTTCATGCAACGCTCTCTCAAGATCTGGGCCAGTGAGATAAAAGATAATAAAAAAGGACTTACCGGACTTCTCCTCTACCCGGGGAAAACATGGCAGCGACAGACAGACATAAAGGCAAAGAAGAGAGAAAAAGAGAGAGAGAACCGATGAGATATGAGCCCGATTTCTGGGTTCCACGGACGACGACAGCTTCGAGACTCCAAACGCTGCACTCGTACGAGCTAGACAGGCGCCTTGTGGGGAGGGATGACAGACGGGGCGTGCTCACCAGCGAGGGGGAGAGAGCCAGGCCTCCCACCGAGGCCTTCAGCTCGTCCATGGAGGGGACGGAGCACCTGCCGCTGTCCGAGGGCAGGGGCTTGATCTTGATCTTGAACTTCTTCTTGCTGTCCTCCTCGTCCTCCGAGTCGCTGGAGGAGAAGAACTGCTTGCCTTTGGGAGCTGGTGAGGTCGGGTCAAGGACAAGCCACTTTTCTCTCGACGTTTACTCAATGAGGCGCTCGATATGTGCAGGGTATCTCTGTCAGAGGCGTAAGACGCCAGCTTTGCCCTGCCTTGATGTGAAGAGATGATGTACTTTGGCAAGCTACACTTTAAGAACATGGACATGACAGAAGGACTGGAACCTGTGTGGTTGTCGAACACGCTGCGCCGTCTGTAACAGACACCTCAACGTCCTCTCTGATATCCCTTACTGCTCCACCTTAAGGTTCTCTCTCCCTGTCTCTAACGACTGTTCTCAGATCCGATTACACAAACACAAAACCTTTCAGCAGCACAGGTTGATGTGCTAAGCCTTTGCCCTGACAGCCATTCTAGCTCTATGTTCTATGTAGAGAAATACCTTCTGACTTTGAGTTAGTTTTAGAGGTGACTTCAAGTGGAGTCCAATTCTACCTCCTAATCCTCTGGCACTGTTGCATCCAGCAGTCAAGTTTCCATCCCATGTGTACCAGAGAGAGAAAGAGCAAGAGAGAGAGCAAGAGAGAGAGAGAGAGAGAGAGAGAGAGAGAGAGAGAGAGATGAGGGTCTATTGATTTGGCCTATTTAACACTGAGAAGCACTCGTCCAACATTTCGCCCAGTTAAACAGGTCAATAGTGCGGGCAGTGTCCCAAGACCGGCTCCTATACTGTGGAAGGATATCTTCTCCCTCTTCCCCCGGCCGAAGACTGAAGCCCTCGTCGTCCACATCTGGGGAAGTCTGAGACAGGGAGGGAGGGAGGGAGGGGGGTGGGTGGGTGGGCACACACACAGAAGGACTCATTCTCATTGGTCATGTGCACAACCAAACACTTCTTTTCCTCATGCCAACAGTCTGCGCCGCCGTTCGACTCCCTCTGACTCACACGGGACAAACTGTCCCTCTCCCAAGACTCGTTACATAACGATCCTTCCCTCTGCACAGCGAGGGAAGACCTCATGAAATGTGTTGCAGGCTAAAGGACCTACAGGACCAGGCTACAGTAGATGAGGTATCCAGAAACAGGGTTGGACAGCCCTGATCTAGGAGCAAGCAGAAGGTGAAGGTAGACTAGGTGACACACTTACGTATCGGCCCCAATCAATCTCGCCATTGTAGCCGTTGGCAGCCCCATTGGTCTTCTTCTGCGATAAAAGAAATAACGTCAAAAAGCAACGATAGAGTTATAATAGCAATAGAAATGTATATCCCACAAATATTAGACATTATGATGAAAAAAATTATATACAGGAAAGGATTATCCAACATAAGAAAAGATGGTTAATATCGTGACATATTTATACATGACATTAAGTATTTCTTGTTGAACTTACAGTTCCCTCTTTGCCAGGTGAACTGCTGTGTAAGGAGACAGAGCACAGATCAGTAGAACACCAACAGCTTGGAACAAGATCAACTGTTAGGCCAACAGCCTAAAACTGGTCAAATCAAATCTAAATGTATTTGTATAGCCCTTTTTACAATCAATGTCACAGAGGGCTTCACATACAGTACGCCCATAGAACTGCCTTAAAACTGATCTTTGGTGTTACTGAGTTTTAGGGACAGTCTTTTCCAAACATGCTTTTTGGAGGTTAAATAATGCAGCGTTTCGATAGTCGCTAGAGTCTCTAACTGCATTAATGAGGAGCGCACGAGCACACTCACGTGGGGTCGCTGTCCTTCTCCTTCCTCCGTAACCCAAAGGCCTTCCTCGTCCGTTTTTTCAGTCCTAACGAGCAATCGCACAGAGCAGGAGACACACTGAGTTAGAAAGAGGGACCGATCTATCACAAACAGGGGGGTTAACTGTAACGCTTGGACAACATGAGGTTCCATCGTCAAGAAGGAGGATGGAAGGATTCGGATAGATTGAGGGAAGAGAGGAACGAATGAGAGCGTGTGGAAAACGTTTCTTTTGAACAGATTGAAATTGCACTCTATACTCTATATATATATAGAGTATAGAGTGAAGCCTGTATGTGCCATACCCATGTACAGACAGAGTCTGAGAACCCACCCGGGCCCACAACAAACATAATCGCCATCATCATCATCGTAGCAATATTTGCCAAATAAACACTGCATAGCCTACAATCCATACACAAGGATAAAGAAATTAAGTAATTAAATGCTGAACTGGAAAGAAGGGATCCACGAAAACACCTTTAGGAGACTGGAGGGCGATGCTTCTGTAGGAACCCTGGGCCAAAACGGATGCCAAAGCCCTCAGGGGCTGTGAGTTGGCTCCGTACCACGCTGTAATCAGGGCAACGGGAAAAAACCAACACCCAGAGTGGCACAGTTTACTGAGTGTTCCCAGCTTAGACCCTCTCCAGGCCCCCCCTAGACCTTGAATGCCTGCTGCCATCTTGGTGAGTCCTACAAAAGGTTGACTGGGTACTGGATTAACCATTACTCTCCCGAAGAAGGGAGACGTGAGGTCTTTCTCACACTGTTGTGAAATCTCCAAAATGTTGTCTATGACTTCCCTGGGGAGCAGAACTGGGGATCCATGATGCAGACAATCTCCCAGCTTAATGACAGCTTGTGAGATATTGGTCAGCGCCGCTGCCCCTTGGTAGAGGGGATTCTGTGATGTGTCCCTCTCCCTCCTAAAGACTACACGCGCTCCACTGTCTCCTATATCTGGGTGACCATTTACCAGATACTACAATATAGAGAAAAGAAGTCAGACAGACAGATCTAGAGTCCTGCAAGCCTGGAAAATAAAACAGTCCCCTCAAAACAACACATGTACCCATAATGCAGTGTAACTAGAAGGCTACACTTTCACTCCAGTAGGTTCAGGAACAGGTTAATTTACCTCAGCTGTCCATCTGAAAACCCTTCAAATGTTGAGCCCACCCTCTAACCTTCCACCCCTCCCCACCTCCCAGCCATGACTCAGGAGAACACCTTCAGACTCTCACACAACCTTGCACAACCATTTCAATGAAGTACACTGTTTTGCACATTCAATTCAATTCCAATTCAATCTCTACTTCAGTAGATCTGGTTGTTGCCCCATTTCATTACACTGCACTCGTGACCTCACACAGTGTATCTCGTTGTTGCACTGTTGGACTTTAATGTTGCCATTTCTTTAGCACTTGACACCTCAGTTTATATGTTCTTACTATCTGCACTTCTGGTTAAATGCTATTTGCATTTCTGTGGCTCTACACTTGTACTGTTCACTGTGACAACAACGTTGAATCTAATCAAATCTCTCCAAAATGTCAAGGACTCCCTGCACATGAAAATACGACATCCACATGGCACTGAAACAATGTTGTTTCCGTAACCCAATTATCAAGTTTGACTGACCAAACCCTGAGGCTCTAATTAAACACTGATTGTTGTAATTAATCCTGTTAACTTTAAGTTCTCCGTCTTGGAGGGTAGGCTACTAGTAGTAGAGTGATCAATACCAGTGATGTCAGGTCCCTCATCCAGCACATGGGGATCTGGTGGTGATTACATCCTAACCTAGCACGACAACCATGATACACTGTCTGCCTTTGATTAAGGTATCTCATACAGAACATGGATTGTAACAACAGTTTGACTGTAGACACCCTGCTTTTATTATCAAAAATCCATTATGAGGCTAAAAATGTACACAGTACTGTTTGTTAGTAGATAAGAGGAATGTTCTAGCAGCTAGCTGGAACAAAGCAGAGCTCCCCGTGATGTGAAGTGGACTCGAGCTGATGTTCAAGCTGTTGTTTTGCACACATTCTGTCAGAACAGTTTGGTCACAAACCCATAAACAAGCCTATAATTGACAACTGCTTTGCATTATAGTAATCATACGCCATGAAGGCCTTGCTCACTGGGAGAATTAATACAATGCATAGAGTCATGTAAAAACCTTTTAAATCATGTGTGAGGTTTGTTGATCAGGTGTGACAGTGGTCCGTGAGCAGGTTCTGTTTTGGACCTTACAGTCAAGTGGTAACCGACCTGGTGAGGCCCAGATACCATCGCAGATCCTGTAGACTTCACCCACACATGTTTAAAAGTGAACCACAGCCGTGTGTAACCTTGACACAAGATTTATGATGAACTATAGAAACACACACACACACTAAGGCACACACGCACACACGGCCTCCCCGGAATGTCGTCCTCGTGCCGCCGCACCACAGAGAGCTTCAATCAGCTACTTACAAATCAATCCACACACACCCACACCCACACACACACACCACCCCATCACGCACAAATATACATACACGAAAGCCACGTCATGCTAGAGAGGGGGAAACATACGCGGTGCATGAGCCATTATCACAGAGCCCCAGCAGAGCTCCATACAGCACAGCAGAGGGAGCGAAGAGGAGGAAGGTGGAGGAGGAGATTACCTTCCATCATGACTGCAGCTTTTCATTCCTCTGCCCCCCCCCCCCCCCCCCTCCCACGGACGGTGGGAGAGCGGATTCGGAGGAGTCCGACGGGTTAGAGGATGCCGGGGTAGGGCATAGCTCGTTCAAAGAGGCTCCCCCAGCGAAGCGGAAACGTCGGCTCCCTCCACCCCTAGAGCCCAGCTTCCAGACACCAGCGCAGGGCGGGAGGGGGGGTGGAGGCAGGCAGGCAGGCTGGGACACGGGGCCCAGGGAGGCTGCAGCGGATCGGGGGAAGGGCCTTGTGCGCGTTAGGCCCCGGACGCCCGAGCAGCATCGACACACGCCATCACTGAGAGGGGGATGCTGAGGAAAAGGCAGAGGAGAAAACGACTGCGCGAGGGAGAGAGAGAGAGGCCGACCGCGAGAGAGAGAGAGAGAGAGAGAGAGAGAGAGAGAGTAGAGAGGAGGGAGGGATGGATGGAGGAAGTGGGAGGCTTGCTGATGTCACAGCTGCACTAAGCCAATCCCTGCAGTCATCTGCTCTGTCACATGGCCTCTGCCTCTTCATGTCTTAGTCCTTAGCTTCTCTGTAACAGAAGCACATTCAATCCAAATACATTAGCATTGCAAGCTTTTTCCTATTTTGCCTACAAATATTACAACTATTCGTATTTCATAATATGTGGATAAGTTGCATGAATGTCAAGAGCAAGAAGGAAGGGGATATGTGTTTTGAGTTCTGTGTGCAGTATAAAATAACGTCTTTGTGGGTTATTCTGTTTTCTTTGTGTGTTCCGTGCTGTGTTTGTTAATCGATCCATATGTGGATGACTGTCAATCTGACATTCATTCGGACAACTGCGCACACAAACACACACTCACACACACACAAACACACACGAAGAAGGACATCTCTCACACTCTCTCTCCTTGTGTGGTTGAGGATTTTATTCTCTCATGACGCATGATTACAACAGGAACAATTTAAAGGGAGAAAGATGATTCTAGGTGCCCAGCGTGTGCTTTCCACAACCAGTCACTCGGGTAACTGTCATGATCATCACATGTTGTCCACTTCTCACTGTGAACGTTAATAGGATTATGGTGCTGAACTTGGCGTGGGACACCAGAACTGCTGTTATATTCTTGTACACCTGATTACGCAAGGGCAGATGCCCTCAAAACAGATCTGCTGGGATTAGGAGTCCTGCTACAGCCCAATCTGGGCTGTGGAGGAGGATGAACTGAGCTGGGCATCTGTCTTGCTTAAGCCATAGCCTATAGCTAACTTTGGAATAATATGTTGGTGTAGTTTGAATAACACACGTTTTGGTAACAGGCACCAACAGATGAAAATCCCAAGCAACGCATTTAGTGACAGGAACTGCTGATCGAACATTGCTCTCCGAAATACTACATGAGGGATTTCTTTAGTCTTTCTTACCGGGCTGTGTGCTGTTTGGCGAACAGAGTCCTGTTCTCTGCGGGGCCCAAGTAATACATATTTAAATGAATAAATAAATACATGTTTGATCCTTTGTTTAAATAGCGCAAGTAGGCTACACTATGTGATCTAAAAATTGCTATTGATCGCTGGATGACGCTGTTCGGTTTGCGATTATCATAAGTGTGGTCATAGCAGACCTCATGGTTGATCGCCTGTGTCAATCAATACATGTGGGTGACGTAGCCTATAGTCATTGATTGAATTAAATAAGGTAACTTGTGATCAATAACATTGTAAAATATTTGTATATAAACTGGCACTAGTTTATTCTTAAGCAATTTTTACTTTACGCTGTATGTGTGTTTCATTATTATTATTTGTATTATTATTATTTAATAAGAAATAAAAATGATGTTTTCATCAGTAACGTTCGTAAGTCACAAAGTATTACACAAACACTGCATGCAGAATTCTACATAATAATAATAATACATCCTTCCTTATGTCTTGTATTGTACACACGATGGCACTAGAGATCCTAACTCTCACATCTCTCTTTTGCTCTATGAAATTATAGCCATAGTAAGTCACAGCCTCAGTTTCTTCCATGATAACAAACACGTCGGAAGGCATGATACTGTATCTTACATTGACTGTTTTCACAAGAGAGTATTCAGCCAAAATTTACAATAGAAAACTAAAACCTGGGACCCAGACCTCATCAGGACTCTTGTGTTTGGCCGTCGTACATCACAGAGAAACCAGGCAGTGATAACTATAAAACGTTTCTAAAAATACTTTGTGACAGAGAGTGGCCGGAAAAGAGGGTCGCCAGACGGCTAATGAGTGTTACATGGCGGAGAGGGGAGACAGGGCATGGCATCCACAGTGGCACGCCGATCTGCACGTAGGCCTGCCAGCCTGCCTCTCTGACACACACAACCCCACAGACAAAGGCGCGTAGAGGGTACAAACACGACGACACATAAGCATGCATCAGCATGCACACGTACAACACACACACTACAACACATACACACTACAAACAGCGCACGCGCACTAACTGGAAACACCCCCCTACACACACACACACAAGGCACACCCAACTACCACGCACACATCCGCAACTACACACACACACACAAACGCTGCACAGTTATCTGACCCTAATCAGTTTGAGTTTGGGCAGACCCGTCACAACAGCTCATCTAATCTCCCTCCCTGATCAGCTCCAGGGAGCGACGTGCAGCCAGGGCCATGCTCGGGCCCTGATGCCTACGTGAAGCTGCTCCTCTCTGGGCAAGGCAGAGGTCCGGAGGAGGTCTTGTACCAGGAGGACCGGACAGTTCAGCTGCCAGGGAGGAAGCCAGATAAACGCTTGCTAAGTGTGCCTCCTGTAAACCACCCTACGGGAATCCACAACAACACAACAATGGAATTCTAAGTAACCATAGGAAAGGCATATTGATGATCTGGTTACAGTCTAGGGGCCTATTCATTTACTGTAAGCTGATTGGATCACATGGTCAGGCCCAGCTAAAAAGAATAATAAGAAATGTTTGATGTTGTGAATAATGAAATACTTGACTGGGATTGTACAGTGGTGTATTATAGAGCACAGGTGTTATCTTAAGAGATTCTCGGAAGGTCGTCTGGGAGGGCCCATGGAGGCTTTAATGAATCACCTTCGAGATCAAAATGTTTGATGGTATCTCAGAATTTTCCGTTAAACTGCCACCCTGGTTAAACTCTGAGAAATTTGATTGTTGTCTGTTTTCTTAAGCGTCTCGAATGTTTATATTTCCTCTGCCTTACTCACCACCCCTAGCCTGCACAACCAGCACACACACACTAACACACACATAGAGACACTACATGTTTTTCTGTCACATCCCTCTGTCTCTGGCTGAGTCCTCAGTGAGGCGAGGACAGCCATTGTAATCTAGCCATGGTACTACTCCATTATATCCATCCAGGGTTATCATAGACTGTGTGATTTAGCACCACTACTGTACATTTCAAGACATACATTTAAGAAGTCAGTTCTTTTTGGCCTTGGTGACAGGCGACTGCCTACATCTCTAAGTGTCACAACCATTTCCACTCAACCAATATGTCAGCCATGGTTTCGCGTTTGTGTGCATCAGTGTGTGTGCGTGTGTGTGTGTGTGCATGTGTGTGTGTGTGTGTGTGTGTGTGAAAGAGTGCGTGCATTCAATCCTAGGGCTGCTGTTCTTTATCATGTCCTCACTGACCGAGAATGACAGGATGCGCCTCTGCCCTCCTGTGTGTGAGTGTGTGTGAGTGTGTGTGAGTGTGTGTGAGTGTGTGTGAGAGTGTGTGTGCTCTATCTCCATGGGAATGTTCTCTTGCATGTCCTCAAGTTCCCTTTGTGACTGAAGGCCGGCAGGGTAGCGCCCTCAGGAACGTCCACAAATGTCAAACTGCTACCAATCTCTCTCTCTCTCTCTCTCTCTCTCTCTCTCTCTCTCTCTCTCTCTCTCTCTCTCTCTCTCTCTCTCTCTCTCTCTACCTCTCTCTCTCTACCTCTCTCTCCCCAGCCTCATGCAGTCAGCTGCTCAGTGCACATCACCATTTATCAATGGTTCCATCCCATAGACACAGCAGTGCATGTTGTTATACAGAACATGCCACAATGTGCAGATACATTAGTACCTGAAATCTCTGCAGTATGAATAAAATACCACCGATAAGATACATGACAGTTTCTTGACGTACAGTAATATTGCCGACATGTGGGATTGAAGGCTCCAGGCTTCAGATGGGAAGATCAGACTAACACTGTTCTCCTCCTCGTCTTTTCAGTGGCAGGGTCCAAGAACCTGTCCTATTTACCTGTCCTGTTTATCTGTCCTGTTTGGAGATGTTCTCTTGCTGCGGATTATGTGTGATGTGACATTCATTCC
Organism: Hypomesus transpacificus; assembly: GCF_021917145.1. Lineage (NCBI taxonomy): Eukaryota > Metazoa > Chordata > Actinopteri > Osmeriformes > Osmeridae > Hypomesus > Hypomesus transpacificus. The sequence goes on from NC_061069.1 coordinate 3,825,693, forward strand.
ATACATTTACAGACATTTAAGCCATCAGTCATAGACACTGAACAGAACAGATGCTATTGTTTTCTTTTCAATTATTTGTGACTTTTAGGAATGTTGAACTGGTCCTTTCATCATTTGTACTTACAAACGCTTACTCTTACAAACACACATGCTCAGAAACACATAGTTATATACCTGTTCATTTATCATTTATCATAATTTTTTTAACACTACCCCGATTTCAGCATTGGCACATACGGTAAACTTTGTTAAAAGTCTGGTAAAACGCTCCTTGTTGGAAAGTTGGGATGAGAGAATACTTCTAGTTGTTTTTTGCATACTTAAAAAAAAAATTTTTTAAACTGAGGTCACCCGAACCTTGATCTAATACAACAGCGACAAGGCTTGCATCTGCAGATGAAAAGACAATTCTTAGCTCGCCTCTGCAGCCTACAGCCTCATGTGGCTGTAGGCTGTCAGCCGCAGCTACTGGCCTTCACATTCCCCCTGGGAAGCCAACTGGCTGGTGGACGTCAGTCTCCACTGTCAGCCAGACTGTAAACAAGCAGCAGCTGGACAGGCGAGCTCCAGGAAGACACTTATTTTCATAATGTGGATCAAGAAAGAACAGGTTTGTTTAACTGGAAGTGGTTCTCTTCCCTTCCTCGGCCCCACGGGCCCCTGGACAGCCTGCCTGGAGGAGGAGTGGGGAGCAGGAGTGGGTCCAGGTGGGTCCACATGTGGAAGAGTGTGGAGGGGGTGGGTACACATGCTCCATCCATGGATGCTGTTGCTGCTGCCGGGTTAAAGTCGGACAGGACTGGACCCCCTTCCTGGACCCCCTCCCACGCCTCACCGCCCGCTTTACCTTCCTGGCCCATTGACGTCAGAAGCCCACAGACCACAGGACCACAAGTCAAGTCCCAAACAAACTATCTACCCATCGCCAAGGCAACCCGGCCCTCACTGACCACAACGGAAAACGCTGGCCTTGTGCAAGCGTGTTTACAGTAAACAGTCACCACGTTTTCCCTGAATTTGGGGAAATACGATACAGGGCGAGGTTTCAGTGGCAGTAATATGTTATTAGTGTAACTCCTTCTTTAAGTGGGGCTAGATGATTGTAACAGAGACAGTAAGGCTGTGTGCCCTGATGGACAACAAAACACATCTAGTATTGCTTGTCCTTCTGTGTCATTCCCACAGGTCCTGCACAGTTCTGGTTTCAGATAGCTGCTGTGTTTATAAACTGCACCGACCCTCATGTTGATTTCTATTTGAGCTGATATCTTGGGCGTAGCTAGCCTGGGCCATGGGAGGGTGAGCATGGCAATTTCTCCACTTCCTGTTGACATTCCTCCCCCCGTGTCTGTTCTGTGCCTTGTAATCTTGAATCTCCTGCACTGGATCTCCCGTGTCCCTGTATCTCTTGTGCCGCCTGTGCCTCATATCCCAGTGTCCCTGTGCCGCCTGTGCCTCATATCCCAGTGTCCCTGTGCCGCCTGTGCCTCATATCCCAGTGTCCCTGTGCCGCCTGTGCCTCATATCCCAGTGTCCCTGTGCCGCCTGTGCCGCCTGTGCCTCATATCCCAGTGTCCATGTGCCGCCTGTGCCTCATATCCCAGTGTCCCTGTGCCGCCTGTGCCTCATATCCCAGTTTCCAAGTGTCTCCTGTGTCTCCTGTGTCGGCCATGTCACCTGTGTCCCCGTACCTTACTAGTCCATCACCTCTATACACAGAGCAGCACACAACTTCTGCAGTCAAAAACTTGGATATAGGAAAAGACTCACAAAAAAGTAATTCATGCTGATTTTAATGATCTTATTGGAATGGAGCAGACAATATTTTACCATACATTGTGTGAGAAAGTATAAAGAACCCATTTGAAAAAAATGTCATTATTCCAACTACAGTGACCCGTCACCGTACTTAGTAGGAAACAATCCAGCCGTTGGACTCATTACGAAGGATCATAGTTACTATCGCCCATCACCTCAATACAAGGGTGTTTGAGAACAATACAAACATATTTTTTGGATTCACAGATATGAATAAATTGCAGTGGATTTCAAATATTGTTTGTCTCCTCAAAAAACAACACATGAAAAAAAAAAAGAAGTTCTTGTGTTTGTGTCGACAGTCCTCGTCCACATTGTGCTTCAGAACGGTGTGTGCAGATCTGAGCACTTTTCTCAGGAAATAAAACAGGATATTGCTTCATAGACTCATAGAACACCACGACAGATGTGTATAAATGCGTATATTAATAATTGCAACTAGATTGTGAATACATTTCTATTTACAGGTACAATGGAATGGTAATAAATAAACAGTTCAAGGTGAATACAAGGTATGGATGCAACACACACGTAGGGTTGGAATGTTCACATCCCTAAACAAGAGGTTAAAAGGAATGGCAGCATACTTTGCAGTACCTTTCAATTGAGCAAAAAAGAAAAAAGGATGACACTTGTTTTTATCCTTAACTTTAAATTACGTTCATTGTTGTTGTTAGAAATGTTCTGCCAGATCAGGAGAGTTGTGCATATACAGATCTGGCTTGAACCACATCAACATGATGTCAGGCTGTGTTGATGGAGGATGTTTTTCCTAATGCAGGAGGATGCGTGTTGGGCGGGTAAAATAGCAGCCGCGAGGATTTAACTTTCGAGGTTTGAAAGTAAAAAAACATAAAAATCTTTTTAGCTGAATTGGCCAAATCATTTTTTCAATTAATGGGTCTAATAAGGAATTACATTTTTGGGTGCAGGAGTTAATAAAAGGCTCTCTACATCTCTCCTTAGTGGCAGTTTGTCTGTTAAAGTGCTTCTCTCTGAACGTCTTTGGAACTGGTTGATTTTACTTCTTTCCCCTAGGAAATAAAAGGGAGTTTGTGTCAATACAAACTACTGATGGGTTTTGTGAGTGCTTTTGATGTTTTAGGGAGCTTGTCTTCACTGGTATTGACACTGATTTGTGCCATTTATTAGAGCATACGAATAACTTTGACTTTAAATTGGGATTTAAGAAAAGAAAATGGATACACTTTCTTTTTCGATCCGTCAAAAAGTGCAAATTGTGCTTGGAAGTCACATGATTAAAAAGTGATATCCCCAAATCCTTTTGAGAATATGCTGCAATATTGCCTACATTGGGAAGACTGCACAATTTTCTGACTTGTGAGACACACCGTCCATATTCTTGTGTAGAAAAACAAACATTTCACATCTTTTCACTTTGTTCCATAAATTATAGAAAACATGACGTACTAAAGACATGGTTGGTAAAAAAAGGTACACACTGTCTCCAGACAAGTGTTACAAAACAAGTAAACCTTCTTCAAAACAAATGAAGAAACCCAACAACAGCAACAACAAAAAAGTGAAAGTGCTCGTGTCTCCCGTCTGTCTGGACATAGTTATCCTTCTCTACTGTTCTACAGTATTAGTCCAAACAAAGGAGGTAGCCCCATGTGGCTAGGGAGCCTTGGCACTGCCTTCTACACTCCTCCAGTGGATCCTTCATGTCTGGCCGTCCTTCCAACACCGTTATTCTCCCAGGGGAGCTCTGAGACAAAGAGCTACAGGGTTTCCCCCACTCTTCTCCAGGGGGGGCCCCCAGAGTCAGTCAGGCCCTCTCGGGCAGCTCCAGAGAGCCAGGTTTGCAGGATTCCTCCACTGCAATTAAAAGGAGCCGCTGTGGAACAGCCAATGGTGTGGCCGCCAGTGTGAGGTCAGAGGTCACGACGGCGGGCTGGTGTCGGCGGGGTCGGGGGAGGAGGGACCGGGGAGAGTCTGCGTCTGTCCGCACGGCCGCCCCTCGTCCTCCAGCGTCAGTTCAAACTGGAACTTGGTCCCCTGCTCGCAGCCGCCCCGCCCCTCCCCGTCCCCGTCCCCGTCCCCCTCCCCGTCCCCGTCCCCCTCGGCGTCCCCGCTGTAGAAGGGCGGCGAGGGGCTCTGGGGGATCATGCTCTGGTACCAGTTGCGGTTGTCCTCCAGGGTGTCCAGGATGTCCTGGGCGTCGGGGTGGACCAGGTCAGCCCAGGTCTCCCACAAGGGGTGGACGATGTAGTCGATGAAGCCCACCTGGGGAGGAGAGGGGGAGACCATGAGGTTAGAGAAGCACCTCAGGAAACACACGTGACTCTGCCTGTCACGTGACTCTGCCTGTCACGTGACTGCGAGGCAGCATTGGCGAGGAGTCCGAGACACATCCACTCCTTTTCATAACAACGGCTACGACGTCATGACGGATAGAAGCAAGTGGTCGAAACAACGTTCTTGTGTGCGTGTGCGTGTGCGTGTGTCCCACCTGGCTCTTCTCCACCGAGGCGGTGTGTTTGTCACACATGGGGCTGATCTCCATGCCTCGCTCCCTCTCCCGGTCGCCCTGGTGGAAGAACTCGTCCATGATGCGGTCGGTCCACTGGCGGTACAGATCCAGGGACTTGGTGGGGTTGCTCAGGTCCGCACAGTGAACCATGTTCCTCAGCACCTGGAAGGGGGTCAGAGAACCAGGGTGAGTCCCTTATGCGGTAGTGTGTATGTGTTGTGTGTGACTGTCCTTGTGTGTGTATATAACTGCCTGTGACAGTATGTCTGTATGCATGTGTGTGTGTCTGTTGTGTGTGACTTGATCGTGTCTGTACCTGAATCCTGTCGGTGTAGTTGTCCAGGAGCAGCACTCCTGAGCTGGTCACCTTCTTGGTCTCGACCATGGTCTTCAGGTCAGCCAGCAGGCTCATGTGTTTAGACATGTCTGTAGCTAGAACCTGGAGGGACAGCAACAGAGACACTCTCACTTAGAATCAACACATACGAAAGGTAGAAAGAGGCAGAGGGAGAGGCAGAGAGAGAGAGAGAGAGAGAGAGAGAGAGAGAGAGAGAGAGAGAGAGGAAGAAGGTAAAGGAGAGTGTATGGAGTAGGAGGATGAGGTGAGAGAGAGAGGGAGAGAAGGGGTGAGACTAGTGTGTGTGTGTGTGCATGTGTGTGTGTGTGTGTGTGTGTGTGTGCGGTGTCCTCTCACCATGTCGATCACCATCCTCCTGAGGGACTGCCTCTGCTTCTTGCTGAGGTTCTGGAAGATGTCACAGTTGTCCTCCTGGAGTAGCTTGAAGCCCACCGCAAGGTGGTGGTTCTCCAGAACCGACTCATCGTTGTACATCAGAGCCAGCTCTGAGTCTGTGACAGAGAGGGAGAGCAGACAAACAGAGATGCAGAGAGATGGGGTAAGACACAGCAAGCAAATACAGCATTCTCTGGCACAGACCATAAATCAATACCTACTGATGAGTCAGGGTGTGACATGGTTTGTACTCACTTGTGTTGATGAGGAACTGGTTGGAGACACCCGGGTGGTCCACGTCATGGATGGCTGCCGCAAAGATGGCCGCCAGGATCTCCAAATCGGTGAAGACGGCCTGTGATTGGACAAGGGGCAGCGTGAGAAGAGGAAACCTTGTGAGTTTCACACAGTGTAAAGAAACAAATCGTAGGACGCTCAATTTGTTTTGCAGCCACAACAGCAACTTAAAGACATGCTGTGTGGAGTGGAGTTGGGCCTGATAAGAGTACAGGGGAGAAGGCAGGGAGAGAGCAGAGGGAGGAGAGAGGCAGGCAGCTTCGAGGAGAGGAAAAAGGAGGAGAGGAGAGGAGGGGAAGAGAAGGGAGCAGAGCAGAGAGTCTTACGTCCAGGGCAGGGGTGGACAGCAGGATGTGTGTGGACTGGGCCACGTCGGCCGCGTGCAGGCTGTTGTGGTAGGCCACGTCAGAGTGGTAGTGGGCCTCCAGGGTCAACATGAACGTGACAAACGTGTCCGTCGGGATCTTGAACGTCTTCATCAGGTCTCGCTCCTGCACACCAAAAACACACTCAGCTTACTGCCGTCGGGTTCTACTTAAGCCTACCATGTACTGCAGTAGTGTTTTGTAGCCTAGTACTCGGATGGTTAGGGAACTTCACTTCGAATGAACTTAATTTTTTTTGTGGGCAAATACTACTGGAATGATTCAGTGACAGATTCGGCAGTGGAAGGAGCTGGAGTTCAGAAGATGAGCGCGGTGGACTGAGTGACTCACTGGCTCATAATACCGTGGTGGTTCTCTGTCTAGTCATCATTTAGAAGATGTTCTAAGAACAGCATAACAGGACGTGAAGCAAACTGATTCAGTCAAACAGAGACACATACATACAGACCTTGGACTAGTGAGTCACTCCTTCCTTATTCCTTTGACGTATAATACTAAAGTGTGTGTGTGTGTCTGCGTGTGTGTGCGTCTGCCTGTGTGTGTGTGTAGAAGGAGGCTCACCTGGAAGATGGTGTACATGATGCAGGTGAGGGGGCGGTTGTGGGAATGTTCGGCCACCCTGAAGATGTTCAGACCCCAGGTGTTGATGTCCTCCAGGTCCTGATGTGAATAAGAGACAGAGGGGGGGGGGTGAGTCGAGACTACAACCACGGGAGGGAGGGGATGATGACACTCTGGATGGCGCACGCGCGCGTGTCTCCACGCTCTCCCGCACCTTGGACAGCAGGTCCTCCTGGTCCGTCTTCACCCCGAAGCGGCTGAGCGCCGAGTCCCCGGGGGCGTGGCTGACCTTCCTCACCCCGCTGATCTGGGTCATCATCCCCGTCTGCTGGCCCGCCTGCTTCCTCTTCCTCTCCCGGCCCTTCTTCACGGGGCACGGCAGCTCCAGCTCGTTCTGCTTGTCTGGGGGACGGAAAGAGAGCGAGAGAGAGAGAGAGACAGGGAGAGGGGTGGAGAGAGAGAGAGAGACAGGGAGAGGGGTGGAGGGGTGGAAAAGGAGCGAGAGAGAGAAAAACAGCAGAAAGCGTTATTTTGCTGCTTTGTGCATGACCAAACTTGACCTCTGACATGTGAGACCACAGACAAAGTTATTGAAGGATCTTAGTAGTCGTACTCATTCCATTTGCATCTGTCAGATCTCTGTGCTCTCTTTCCTTCCATCTCCTTTCCTTCTCCTTTCCTCAGCGCCTCATCACCGCTTTTTTATTTACGTGCCACGCAAAAATACCCCGACACCCCAAATAAAAAAAATACAAAATAATTTGCTGCTAAATGAAACTTTTTTTTAAATCGGAAGCACGGAACGCTTTTACAATCCCTTTCACAAACACCTTCACAAGTTCACCAATTCCGGGAAGAGAGGTCGAGAGGTGTAACGCAGTGACGCAAACAATAACAGTACGGAGAAAAGGAAACGGGCCTTTTCGTGTTCAGAGGTCCTGTTTGCAGAGACGCTGGTGCCATGCTGGTACCATGCTGGTGGTTTGCCCTCTGGCGCAGGTGATGTCCCCTTTGTTGTGCTCCTTCTGTGTGTGCGTGTGTGTGTGCGTGTGTGTGTGTGGGCACATGCCATATCTCATAGGACCTCCCCCTTACTCCATTGCCATGCACAAAGCACGTCTTTGTTTCTGAGAGACGCTAGCAGCTTCAAGGGCATCGAGACATTTCTGCTTCAGAGGTTCGTCGCCTGTCTTTTCTCGACGCGCGCGGAGGGGTTTTCAAGGCACGCGCACTCGTTTTAGTCAAGAAAAAGCAGTTCCATGCTGCTCGTTCTAGTCCTAGCCCCAGTCCACATGCTGACTAACTGACTGGGAGTCATGGACTATGCTCTGGAGCTGTCAAATGCAGGGAGACACTGCAGCCACACTGCTGAATAATACAGAGGCTTGCCCCAAACCACACACACACAGTCCTCTCCCTCTCCAGACTGAAGTCATCCCCCCCCCCCCCCCCCTCCTCACCCCCCACCCCCGCCGCAGTGAGAGCGAGGGAAACACTCCTGAAAACCAGATCTGACTGGTTTGAAAGCAGTGGTGCAGACCAGAGGCTAGCCCTTCCGGTACGCTGCATGAGCTCATGGTAACCCTGAAGAGTCGGGCACACGCGCTGACCTTCCTGCCCGCAGGTGTCATACCGAGAGAACAGCAAGAATTTGACCTTTCAAATCATTTGGATTTACCTCATGAATACCCGTCACGTGAAAAGAACAGACTGTCTATCAGTGTATGGTTTGTGTGCGCGCATGTCACTTGGACGTGACTGAGACACTTACCTAGGAAGGTGTTGGAGATGAACTCTGACACCTGGTTGCCAGAGCGACTCATTTCCGACAGGTGGGTCAGCTCTCGGTTCAACATCCTCTTGAACTGGAGAAAAACAGATCAGATCACGTTAGGTTGAATGTATAAACAAACAACGTTGGAAAAAACATAGCCACGTTGAGGGAATTTCCATCAGAGTCATTGTCCACTGGGAGAAGTCACATTTTTGTAGACCATACAAGGAAATTGTCTATCGTCCCAGACCAGCCTATATTTGTTATGAGTTCCAGATTAAGTTTGACACACGAACAAGCAGACCCCCCCCCCCCACACACACACACACACGCCTTTGTTCAGGACACACACCTTGATGTAGCCCCAGGAGACAGAGAGCAGGTAGTTGCCCTCGGGCATGGTGCTGAACTAGCCCTGCTTCTCCCCAGCAGAAGCCCCGCCTGTGCTTCTCTCTGGGGGGACCCCGCACCACGTCTACCACCACCACCACCAGCCCTCTCTCACACCATGAAAGCCCCACCGACAGAGCCCCTAGACAGGGGTAGAGTCAGCCCCCTGTGGCCCCTGCTGAACGCTCCGCAACCCAATCCTCCGTGACTGATACGAGTCTGTGCACAGGTGGCTAGCTACACTCGCTATCTTTCCTTTGACCGTGGAATCCCCTCTGGACCTAAGCGGGGGAGAGAGGTAATCCCCCCTTCCACTTTCACCGGTCTCTCTCTGTGTCCACGCCAAATAGGATCGTGATGAAGAGGCGGAAGAGGGCTCCAGCCTCAAGTCTCCTGTGGCTGGCTGAGACAACCCTCTGCTTCTCTTGCTGCTCCTGCTTTATTCTCCTGCTAGTGTTTCCCCTCTTCTGCTCAGCACAGCTGGATCCCTCTTCCCGCTCTCTCTCCCTCTCCTCTCTCTCTCTCCCTCCCACTTCGAGTTCTCCGCAAAATCCCCTCCTCTTTCTCCCTCGCGCTCTCCCTCTTTGCAAAGATCCCTCCCTCCCTCTCTCACACACACACACCCTCTCTTTCTGTTTGATTTACTTATCAATCTTGTCTATCAAAGGAGCACCCCCCCCTAAGCCTCCGATGCAGCCCTTGCAGATAAGGCATGTTTAATGCTCCTGCTTCCTCTAACCAGGGTGGACCGGCTGGTTCTCTGTACTGTGGTGAAAAGGAAGGGACGACGCGTGGCCGCGTCCCTCATGCGGGCGGCGACGTTGCGCGCCGCCTCAGATGCTATCTGGCACCGTGAGACGAGCCGGGCGTGTGTTTGTCTCGTCTGCAGCAGCTGCTGCTGGCTCCGTTTCCCAGCGGAGGAGAGAGGGAGAGAGACAGAGAGAGAGAGAGAGAGAGAGACAGAGAGAGAGAGAGAGAGAGGGAGAGAGAGAGAGGGTGGAAGAGAGAGGGAGAGAGACAGAGGGTGTAAGAGAGAGGGAGAGAGACAGAGGGTGGAAGAGAGAGGGAGAGAGACAGAGAGAGAGAGAGGGTGGAAGAGAGAGGGAGAGAGACAGAGGGTGGAAGAGAGAGGGAGAGAGACAGAGAGAGAGAGAGAAAGGGTGGAAGAGAGAGGGAGAGAGACAGAGAGGGTGGAAGAGAGAGGGAGAGAGACAGAGAGAGAGAGGGTGGAAGAGAGAGGGAGAGAAACAGAGAGAGAGAGGGTGGAAGAGAGAGGGAGAGAGACAAAGAGAGAGAGAGGGAGAGGGTGGAAGAGAGAGGTAGAGAGACAGAGAGAGAGGGTGGATGAGAGAGGGGGAAGAGAATGGGAACGAGGAGAGCGCGTGGATGAGAGAGAGGAGAGAGAGAGGGAGGGGGGAACACACAAGCAGGACGTCGGTCGTCTGCAGCATGCCAGGGCGCCACCAATTACGCTACAACCTGAACGCCATGGCAACAGAGTCACGTGACCTACTGAGCCAGTCTGTGTCTCTCATCCAAACACAGTGCATCCCACCATGCACTAGAGTACAAGTGCGGACGAGCGCACAGGCACACGCGCACGCGCCAGGTTACTCTGCAGTGCATTGCTGAGCTCAGGAAGAAGGCAGCAGCTATCTGTGGTTCTGTCTCTCACTACTCAGTTCTAGTGGAGCTGCATTGATGTTTTGCAGTTCTGCCTTGTTTCTTTTCTTAGAGAACCCCTTTCAACGCTGGAATCATATGTTCCTGAGTCCAGCTGCAAATCCAACCGTAGATGGGTCACATGATTTCCCTTATTCATCACAGATTTCTTATCCCCTTATTGCTTGACATCGAGCAGTCTGTGGCTGAAACAGGTGCCATCTGGCAGTCAAGTTAGTCCTCCTCCACTTGACTTGAAACTCCTAAAACACAACTCAAAGCTTTGGCTGCAATAGCGGCCTACAAAACCTCTTGCCAGAGACAGTTACTTAAACTCCAGAGAAACCTCATAAAACTAAGACCTGGAATCACGCTAGCCTGATTCTATTGAAAGGGGACTTGTTATTCATCCTTAAGCAAAGAAAAAGAGCAGCATATTGTGACCACAGTGAGTCACCACACTGTGTTCTGTATGTGTGTGTGTCAGTTCTTTCCCCTAGAAGCCATGCTGATAAACCACAGCTGCATACGTTAAAGGCCTGCTGACTGATACATGAGTGTTGTGTAGGATACATTACTCAACACGCGCCGTCACCTCACACATTCTGTTGTGTCAAGGAGGCCAGCGTACCGTCATAACGGACAATTGCCCTTTCTTTGGCAAGACGAACAGTTATACTTCAATGACGCAAGAAAAGACACTTTGTGGGTAGACAGAGTTCTCAGTAAGAGAGTCACTGTGCTACTGTAACTTAGCATACTTAACGCGGTTGCTGGCAAGCAAGGGACAACTAGATGTCTAGTTCCTTTAGCAAGCTACTAGTTTGTATGCTTGTCCTAAAAAATATAATACATTAACATTTTTGATGTTGAAAATAAAAATAATATTTTTTTGTCATAACTGGATACAAAAGTTAGTTATTTCCTCTTTGGCTTTACATAATGGCCACACAATACCAGCTTTGTCAGCTGATCCTAATCCCCAGCCACCAACATGACCTCTGCAAAATACACTGGTTATATAGTTTAATATTTACTTGAATATTGATTACATTTTGCACAGTTTTCATTACTGTTTTCACTTCATAAATGGAAAAGAATACGAGTGTAAATGGATGATGAAAGCGTTTAGCAATTTTCCGTACTAAAACACAATATTTTAAGACAGCTCAGTAACCAAATATTTCTAGAGTTTAAGGATACGTAACTTTGTAACATTTAAAGCGATCGGAGGAACCGTTTTCTTCAAATGTACTCTATAACTGTGCAGGAACCTACCTGTTTCCAACTCGTCCGAATCCCAAACATCTCATTCTTTTCAGGGTAACATAGTCCCATTTTTCTTCAGTCTGCAAACTTCTTGTCTGAACTTGTCTCCAGTGTGTAGAGGCTTATCTGTGAGCGTGCGAGTGCTTCCTCTGTGTGCTCACGTCTATTCTCTCGTGGCAGGAAACCTGAAGCGATAAACTTGACTGAAGTGACAGCCAGGCGTGCGGCGTGTTGGAAGACCTGAGGCTCCTCCCCTCCGTCACAGACCACGCCTCCTTCCCCCTGCCTCGCCTCAAATCTGAACTACAGTAAACCACCATGGTCATTTACCGGTAAGAAGAGCTTCCTAGGAAGCACACCTTCCTGCTCCCTTCCCACTCACAGCCTTACCCTAAACCCCACCTCCACACCAACACAGCTCCAGGTAAATCCCTCATTACCAAATACTAGACTGTTTAATGCTGCTGTCACGTCATTTAGAGCAAAGTGAAATTACTCGGTTGAGTATTTCGTAACCAGGCGTCATCTCTCTGCGGTTGCTGTCTCCCCTGGCCTTGTTCCCTGCTTCCACAGAAAGAGGTGGTCCTGGGGGGAGGGAGGAGGTGGAGGCCCTGGTTGGTGAGTGAACCTGATGCTGCACCCACACCCTACGGCTCAGACGGACACTCTGACAGGAGCCCAGACTGACCCCAACAGTCTACACGTGCCTCACCCTCCCCCCAACCCCACGTACCACGTTCACCCGCTTCTGGCTGCCTGTTTGCCGTGTAAACAGCTCGGGGTCATAGCTGGGTGCGGGGGGGGGGGGGGGGGGGGGGGGGGCAGAGGTTGGCACCAAAACACAAATTTTTCCGTGAGCCAAAGTTTCAGCTTGGGTGTGTGGGGATGACATACTTCTAGAATGTTTCATGGTCAGTGTTTTCAGGTAAAAGCTTGTGATATCTGTACAAACAGACGATGGAGCGTTAGCTCTCTCAACACTCCACCACAATCGCTTCAACCTCTCAATAATGGTCGTCATACTATAATTTAACAGCCATTTTCCCCCTGCTAAAGCTCCTGACCTAGTCACTACATCTGTTTCAATAATTCCGTCATTTTCGCAGAGACGGCGGGGCTTCAAAGAGGCCTGACCACACGTGAGTTAGAGTTTCCTACTGGAGCGGCGCGCTCCTCGCACGCTAGCCCACAATGCTAGCCCACAACGCTAGCCCGCTAACTGGATTCAGATGGTGCTGTTTGTCTAAGGCCCGTGGTAACGTCAGAAAGGACCTGTGGCTAAGCTAATGATGGCTAGGCTAGGGCGGCGCATTTCTGCTCTGAGGCCATCCGGGCCTGTCCGGTGGTCCTGCAGTGTGTGTGGTCCTGGTGCAGGACACACCTGTGGTCTTGGAAAAATGAAAGTGCCCTTCATTTGCTTGTGACGGGCTTTGGTCCTTTATTATGGACAGGAGAGAGGCCTGGTGGTCTGTCCTCAACCCTGTGCGTGTGTGTGTGTGTAGGCGTTTTTACAGGTTTGCCTTTGAGGCCTGAACGGTAAAGTTGCGTAGGTGAAAAATCCAGCTCAGCCCACCAGACTACAAGCTTTACACTCTACACACTCTGTTTCCCAACAGATAAGTAGGCCAGTATTTTCTAAATTTTGCAACATGATAAACAGAGTCAAACACCATGACCTTGTATCCACCCTTTCCTCCTCCCCATTCCCCAAAGTGCAAGGTGCCCTGATGATCTTCTGCGCTATGACTCAGCAATATAACCTACAGCCAGCATGAACATTTATCTGAGGTCCTGGCGAGTGTTCAGGGTGTTGTGTTAGCGTGCCACTGACGTGGTTTACAGTATCAGGCCTGGGCCCAGCCCTGGCTGTGCGGTGGACGGCCATTGTAGTCTGGTGGTCGGGGAGGAAATCACACAGGAAGTGACAGGAAACTCCTGTCATGGTCATGGTCACAGTCTGCAAAGCTTCCACCTCGCCCCTCCTCCTGACCACAAAGACACCGTAGTGCTACGGTACGTAGCAGGCCCAGACAACACCACCCCTCCTGGCGCCGTCTGAAGGTCTCCTGCACACGCAGCTATGCAGTCAACGGGACTGTCGGGGGACTCTGGGTACAGCACAGTGGACCAGCAGAGCCCTCCAGTGACAAAGAAAGCTTAGCATCTTGTTGCCATTTACAACAGCCAATTACTATGCAAAAAAACATAACCTTGTAACAGCATATTTACTGGGAACCTAGGTTATACAGTGTACTTAGCGTAGCTAAGCGTAGCATCACTCAATTAGCGTAGCTCAGTTAGCCTAGCTCTGGGTACTTGGCCAGGCACACTGTAGACAAAGGCAAAAGGCACGATAAGATCATGAAAGACAGCGAGACCTACTGGCAAGTAAGTTCAACAACCCAGGAGTGCTCTTCTATCCTAAAGCACACCACCCTACCAGTAAATGTAAGGAAATATATGGATCATTTACAAGCTATTATGCAAAACTACACACAACAACCGGAGGCCAGCCTGATATTATTCAAAGACAACATTCCTCTCAGGTCCAATATGCAAACAGCCCATTGTTGGTGCGTTTTATAGTCTGTCTGTCTAACACTGGCACTTGTTTACACACTTAACCACAAGACAGCTCTCACTTTGCAAGTACGTCAATGCGGTTTAATATTCATTTTGCATGCACAGTACTGAGAAAAAAGGATACGGCAATCCTTGTGAAAACCTACACAAGCAAAGCAACACCCACAACAGGTTTGACATGAAGACTGACCCACTGGCTACGGTTCTAAATGAGATTCACATCTATTATCTAACCAGACACGGTTGACAGGTTGAGAATGGGTTTTGTGGGTGTGTTGTGGACCTGGTCCATGTGTCTTACAGTGCTGGAAGTTTGTGTTACGTTAAGGGTTGGGTTGTGGGTTGCGGGTCGGGTGGTTTTGTGAGCGGGTCTTACCTTATTGGAGGCCATGTCGCTGACTGAGCGGTAGGTCTGGATGGTCTCCAGCTGGTCCAGACACCAGTCCAGCTCCTCCATGGTCTCCATGGCCAGCTTCTGGTACGAATCGTCTGTCAACAGACACACAGACACGTAGTCAGGGCCCAGGGCCGTGTGGCTGTGTCGACCGGGGGGTCCTGGATGTCCTGGAGGTGAGGAGGTGTGAAGAGAGACGCGGTGCTCCTTCATCCTATGGGGCGTTCTCAGTGTGTCTGACGGGCAGGCTGGTGCCAAAGTGCTCCTTTTCTCTTTGTCTCTCACACACGCAAACTCTCTATCTTGCTCGTCTCTGTCGGTGTCTGCCTCTGGCCTCTTTTCCCTCTTCCCCACTCGGCTTCTCTCCTCCCCTCCCTTTCCGAGCGTATCTCCTCCTCCTCCCCCTCAGTCTCTCTCCCCTGCCTCTTTCAGTCTCTATCCACCTCTTTCTGTGCCTCTCTCCCCCTCCCCTCTCCCCTTCTCCCCCGGTCTCTCCCCCGGTCTCTCTCCTTCTCCCCCAGTCTCTCCCCCTCCCTCTCCCCTTCTCCCCCAGTCTCTCCCCCTCCCTCTCCCCTTCTCCCCCAGTCTCTCCCCCTCCCTCTCTCCCCTTCTCCCCCAGTCTCTCCCCTTTCTCTCTCCCTTTCTCCCCCAGTCTCTCCACTTCCTCAACCCTGTGGTGCTGGGTCGGCGGTCAGCGTTGTGGTGTTGATGTGTCACTGAGCCCCCCGTCTAAGGTGCTGGGTGTATGTGTGTGTGTGTGTGTGTGTGGAGGGGGGGGGGCTTGTGTACTTGCTCCCCCTCCCCACACAAGCCTTTCCCCCGTTTACCAATGCATACATGCACACTTTAAATGATTTACTTGACTCCACCAATTGCGTTTCAACTTTCTCATACACTCACAATATTACAGACACATTCAAGTCCACTACAGAGCTGCTTGTGACAGCTGGAACAGTGCAATATCTGGTTAGATGCTTGCATACACACACACTGGTTGAGGTGGGACACACACACACACACATATTGCAGGTGTACATGCATCCCCTTACAGGAAATGACAGCAGTTTTCAGAAACGGGGTAGTACATTCACTCTCACACAGTGGAGATGAACATCATGACTTGAGGCTGTCATATTAAGATTTTTATCTCCACTCTGCAGAATGCAATCCTTCCAGAACTGTCTTTCCACAGCACATCCTGCACATGCTCTCATCTTTGAATACATGCTAGCCATGTCCAGACTTCGCTCTGCAGCACATGCCTCTACCCTGGACAAACTAGCTCTGCTCTCAGATCCCCTCCAAACACACACAAGAGAGAGAGAGAGGAAGGAAGGAAAAAAAATGATATCAAAAGCCCAGCGCTGTGTTTGCACAAGCAACACGAGAGGCAAACTTTAACTCCCTGAGCTGGGGGACGGGGGACGGGGGGGGGGGGGCGGGGGGCGGGGGGACTCCAGACCTGGGTTTGACTGGGAGCCAAAGAAACCAGAGAGCTTCCTCTCCAGGACCGGACTCACACAAAACACGGAACGGAGTCTGTTTATCTGGACTAGAGCGTTTTTCCAGTTCGACGGTCGACAATCCTGAACAAATGGCACGATGACAAAGCAGCAGATGATGGTTCAACTCATTTCACATCTGGAACGACTGAAGGCATCTTGGCCTTTCAACTTCCAACGCTGTTTCAAGGTTGGGGCGGGGGGGGAGGGGGAAAGGGTTGATCTCAACTTCACACACTTCGCATGTGGAAAAGGTTTGCCCCATACGCTTCGCACAACGGGACGGCTGGCGCGCGCCTCAGCAATTTACGTCAATAAAAAGCAGATCAAAGCACATCAAAAGGGCTCGACGGCGCAGTGACGGCAGCCAGAGTGCGCGATCCTTCACAGCGCCAAACCACGGCACCGTACCAGACAGCTGCCAGGGGTGAGAGAGATCCCATGGAGTAGGGCAGCCATGGAGGGGCTGGAGGATACTGGTACGGTGGTTGTTGTGGAGGAGGAGGAGAGAGCGGTGAGCAGGATCAGAGAGGGGCCCGGGTAAGCTGGAGCCAGCTGCTGCCCCTGGGCCTGGGGGGGGGGGGGGGGAACCTGCCAAGAAGGTTCAACCACATCCCGCCTTTTCACCTCAAAGAGGATATATAAAGACCATTAGAGGCATCGGAGCAGTCCCAGAGCCCAGCAGACTGGATCATGGAACCCACCCGTGGGTTCTACCAGGGTAGGGAGGGATGGATGATCCTAATAGTGCGGTGGAGCTGGGCAGGGTCCAGAACTTCATCCTGGGTCGTTCGGTGGGACTAGGATAGACTGACCAGATATGTGAAGGCAAAAATGACTGACACTGGTAATGGTGTAATGGAAAATGTCTATCCCATAATATCACTGACAGAGCTGTGACTCAACAACAACAACAGCAGGTTGAAGTCAACACAGTCTTTTACATTAATCTTAAATCTCTACAGAGAGACTATCAATAATTTGGTAACCAATCTTTGATAACCAGTGCTCGATCAAGTCACATGGTCCTTTAGACCTGACTCAAAAAGGTGTTGAAATCAGGTATTAGTCACTGGGGATCCAAGCTTTTTCAAGTGTCAAATAAGGTAATTTCAAAACACTGAACCATGAGTCATTGGAATCGCCATTCCTGTAAGAGAGCAGTTGTTTACGTCTAGATTCAAGACAGTAAAGGGACATAATGGAAGCAGACAGGACTGGTAAATCAAGCCTCACATCAAATTGTTCATGAATACAACAGACACGACTGTACGTTGGTCAGGTGACATTTCCCATTGTCACCAGTCAAAGAGTGACGCACGCTCCCAGTCACATTCAGAGAGGCTGCTCCTAGACATTTTTCAACGTACTTTTCCAGACGGCGGTCTGGTTTTTTTTCCAGCGGTGGTCTTAATGCTTTGGCCATATGCTGGAGGCGAGGAGGACAACAGCCCTCAGTGTGTGGAGCAGGCCCACACCCCCTCTTCTCTCCCCCTCCCTCTCTCCTCCTCTCCCGCCATCCCAGTCCCTCTCTCAGGCCCACAGACCGGCCTCTGTGAGAGATGTCCAACGGCAGCGCTGTCTACCCCTCTGCCCCCAAACCCTCTTCGTCTCACACTGCCCCTTTCTCTCCCCCCCTCTCTCCCCCTCTCTCTCCCTCTCTCTCCCTCCCTCACTCTCCCTCTCTCTCTCTCTCTCTCTCTCTCTCTCTCTCTCTCTCTCTCTCTCTCTCTCTCCCCCTCTCTCTCTCTCTCTCTCTCTCTCTCTCTCTGTCCCTCTCTCTTTCGCTCTCTACTCACCCCATGTATCTGACATTACATTGGTTGGATACCTGAGAGGAAATGGACAAGAAAAAAAAGAGACATATATTTCATATCCAGCAAACAGCTCCCTGGGTTGCAATGTGCTATTTCCCTTTAAGTCAAGCCCATTTCAGAGAAAAAACTACGAGCTGTATGGTCCCAAAGCAGAGTTTGACTAAGGACTCGTAGACTGAGTGATTTGACAGGATGTCTCAGTCCCC
Organism: Hypomesus transpacificus; assembly: GCF_021917145.1. NCBI lineage: Eukaryota > Metazoa > Chordata > Actinopteri > Osmeriformes > Osmeridae > Hypomesus > Hypomesus transpacificus. The sequence continues at coordinate 3,843,579 of NC_061069.1, forward strand.
GCGTGTGTGGCTCAGGATCCATGTGTACATGCATGTGGGCTTGGAGGAGGAAGAGGAGCCACACTGAATCACCCCTAAACAGAGCCCTGCCACGCACACACACCTTCCTGTACGTGCGTCAGCCTCGGAGAGGGAGAGAGAGAGAATGAATGATTCACCTGACCGACTGACAACAGCTGATGAAGTCATCCGAAAGTCATCAGAGAGTCATCCAGAAGTATGTTCATGACGCCTCACAGAGAACGAAACCAAGATCTCAACAGCTCTGACGGACAAAGACCAACAGTCTTCACTTCCCAGCAACATCATAACACCTCGTTTGAAGTCCACCATCCAACAAACGATAAACAAAGACACATTTGACAGGGTGATAACAACACACACAAACTGTGTGTATGAGTGAGTGTGTCTATATACATATATACATGTATTACGCACTTGATATGGAGTTACCCGTGGCATATGTTTTAAGGTTGTGTGGTGAGGGCTTTCTGGTGCACTCAGAAGCCAGTGTCATGCTGGGTGTATTACCACAGCAAAACAAGCAACACTAGCCTGTGACTCTTGAAGGTTTACAAGAGTGGCCTAATCTTCCAAACTAGCGAAACAACAGTCAGCTCGCCAGCAACACAGAGCATAAACAAACACACACACACACACACACAGCTCTGGGCCTGTTTGACAAGCCTTCACAATGGACCATGGAGCGCTTCTGGCACAGTCTACTGAATGGGATGGGCGGCAGTCAGCTTTATGGCTGTGTGCTGACGTCAATAACATAATTCAAATACTTAACCAGGCTGCACGCTTCCAGCCCTCAGGGTCCCCTGCTCTAGGCGGGACGGGGGAAAACCCGGAGCCACCGGGTGAACAGGAGTGGAGCTACTCAGACTGGACCGGACCACAGTCCACAGCCTGGACAGGTGACAAATGTCCAACTGAACAGGTCCAAACTATCCCTAACCAGGCCTATAGCAATGTTATCATTATTGAACTCCAAACTAGGAAGCTCAGGATTCAGGACCAAGCAGGTCATCCTGGGTCTAAGTGTTTCCCATGTGTTTGTCATGGAAGCTTCATGTGCAGACAAGGGGTTTTCCAAAGGCCATCCCCCCTGTGTGTCTCGTGGGGATGATGTCATTTGGCTGGACATGGTGGACAGTGTGACACTGTCTGTACTGAGCCCAGAGCTACAAACGGCCCTCAGTCTCTAGGCTCTGCTGAGAGGGGTTCTCCAGCTCGTACTGCCTGTCACAAATACAGGTTCACATGCAGACGCGCACGCATACACAATGTTTTTGAAATATTTTTTTTATAAATGTTTTGTATGCATGTATACACTATAGTTACAATTATATTATACTGTAAGTAGTACTCTATAATTGTATACATTAATTACTCTGTAATAGTGTACTGTATATTCTATAATTGGTATACTGGAAGTACTCTATAATAGTATACTGTAAATATTAGTGTATAATAAGGACAGTAGTATTACCCATTAACCAGCATAATAACATATACTCAGTAGAATATAATTGCACTCAGTAAAAGTAAAGTAAACCTGTTATATTGGTTTTAATTCTCATGACGTGATGGTGACGAAACAAGAAACAACAGGTAGATGTGCGTGGATGTTGTGCTCATGGCCCACACCCTCTACACACACACACACACTTCCTGTAGTGCCGTTTCTCATGAATATATGTGCAGGAGCAATGTCCTTAGTTAGAATTAGCTAATTTTATGACATATCTGACAGGTCACATGATCAGATCACCACCACTGTGGGAAAGAGTACTCACATATGCACATGCTTACACACACACACACACACACACACATATATACACACGCACACATGTATACACACGCACACACACCTCTAATATGTGAATGTACAGTACTTGTAAGCACATATATGTAGTCTATAATTGTTGAAAACCACACTCAGAGGACAGTGCTGTGCAACAGTCACACCAAAACACAAACACATGTTGATACCCAAACACTGTCCAGACTTTACATTACTGATCCAGCTACAGTTGACACGTATGCGCAGAGTACACAATCATTTTCGTCCCTCTAAATAAGATCAGCAGGCTCCCCTCTACTGCATTTACTAGCCAACCACGTCTTAGCTAGCATGACGATATTGGGCTAAAGCTAGTGATAACAGTTACAGATGAATTGCTGATCTCAGATGGCCAACAGCGTCAGTGCTCACGCATTTCCTTCAGAAACCCCCTTTATCAACACCGCATTGCAGGAAAAAGCCTAGAATCTAATTCAGCAATGAATGCTGCTTAGTTGCATAGCTCACGAGACTAGAGAAGAGGAAGCCAAGACCTGGAGCAAAATGTTTGCCAACATGCCAACAGAATGACAGGCGGCGTTTGATCCCCTCACGTTGACTTTTCTACGGCCATAGTAATAACAGGCTGGATTGACAACGTGCCTGTTGGTCAGATCTCAGGCCCCCTTGTCTCCTCTCGACCATTCTCACGCACTGACACTGGTCGGGTCATTTACTTTGATTTATTCTGACCTTCCCGGGTGCCTGTCAACTTGTTGACGTTTCTCTGTCTCCTACCTCATCGCTCTGTATCTCACGCTCTCTCGTCCTCTCTTTCTCTCTCTCTGGAGATTTAACAGGTGGAAAAATGCAGATGTCTTTTCCACCACCCCGCTGGGCGCTCACCGACTCCACAGGCCACAAAACTCTGACGCAAAGCACAAAGGATTCTGCTTTTTCTCCCTTTTCCTGTCCATGAAATTCTATTGAGTAGACAAACAGAGCAGACCTGAGTGCCACGGCACATAGGAGAGGATATGAGGCGATGTTTCCCTGGTTGACACATTGTTCTTTGTTATGGTCTCACTCTCTGAACAACACCACATCAGCCAGAAGTCAGGTTCCGGTTTGATAACAAAAGGTTTGGATGTCAAATCAACAGAGATGAAAAAGCTTTGCTAAATCACGCTATGAAACCAACTGCCATAAACCCGACTGTGTTATTCTGTGAACAGAGGAGGACATGGAACCAGGTGAGGAGAGAACGTTTTTTTTTAGGCCACCACTGGAAACCTGGCGCTTGTGTGTTATTAAGAGTTTGATTGAGTCCCAGCCTGAGAGAAGTCAGTTCAGTTCCAGAGGGGAGCCCTGCTGGAAGGAAGGATGATGACACACTCCTGTTTTTTCCTGCTAGGAGGGGTGGAGGGTCTGCATTGGGCCATCTGGCCCACAAGGAAGTAGAAATAACCTGTGTGTGGACCTGACTGACGTCAATGGACGTGGATACCAGAGAAACAGGAATTAGATTCCTCCTTCACACCACCTCCTCCCCCCCCCCTCCTTCATCCTTCTCTTATGTGTTTCTGCACGTGCTGCCACTTTTTTCTTTTCTTTTCCGTCGGTCTAACTATGACTCCTCTGTCTGATAAGTTGTCAGTTCAGGGAAGTTTGTAGGTGTCGCTATTGTTCGTTTATTTACATTTATGCATTTTTATCAAGGGGCTGCATAGCTAACTACACGGATATAAGTTCTAACGTTGTGTACTTGCAAAATAAACATGTGTTTCACATCCAAGTGCACGTTTGGAAGGAGGGTTTTTGTACTGCTGTGTTTCTATGTTCGATTCCAAGTACACTGGCCTCCTGGACCCATCTTGACAACATCAGTTCCACAGTACAGAGCAGGACAGAGCAGCTGTAAATATCAACAATGCCATTTTCATTTGAGCCTTGAGACCTTTCTGTATGTCTGCCCGTAAGACACAAACTCCTCCCTGGAGCAACAGGACACGTCTATTCTAGACCTTATGAAAAGAGTACAAACGACTTATAGGTTGAAAATATGAATCCCTCTATGTTATGACGTTGTGGACAGTGTAACAGTGTGTGACTCGTTGGCCTGGACTCACCTGACAGGCTGACCTTGGTGACCGGAGGCTGGGATGCAGCTGGAGACCTTCTGTAACCAAACAAACAATGTTGTTGATGTTTATGATACCCTTAATGGCCATGTCGCTTACATTAGATTGTTGAATTGTATTTACATATCCATGTTGTATTTATTTT
>NC_061069.1:3847759-3862759 GCF_021917145.1 Hypomesus transpacificus
GCCTTTCAAACACGGTTGAAACAGGTATGGTCAACCACACCAAGAACCACGTTGAAACACCATCCCATCAGCAGCACCACGTGTGTGTGTGTGTGTGTGCGGTGACCAGGCCTTACCCAGGGTGATGCCATTGGGCCACTGGATGTTGTCAGAGACCAGCACCTGTCTGTCCACCCCATTCATGCCAGCCTTCTCTATCCTGGCTCTGCTGCCCCAGTCGGACCAGTACATGAACCTGCCCACCACACACACACACACACACACACACACACCAGGGAGACAACAGCAGACAGTTGGCTATACAGTGGCATATATAGAACAGCAAGGGTTCAAATGGTCACACTCACACACAACAAACACACACACACACACACCCTTACACACAGCTATGCCAAACCCCTTCACACCCCCCCAGCGCCTCACCCGTGATGGGGGTCCAGGGCTATGGCTCTGGGCTCGCTCAGCTCCGTGGTGACGAGGACGCGTCTCCTGGCGCCGTCGGCCGACGCCACCGAGATGCTCTTGTCCCCAGAGTCAGTCCAGTACAGGTTGTTCTGGAGCCAGTCCAGGGCCAGGCCCTCCGGGGACACCAGGGAGTCCAGCAGGGTGGCCTGCCTGGCCAGGTCACTCGCCTCCTGGATCAGCGAGCTGGGCCAGGACAGGAGATCATGACGACATCAATAATAGTCATCATAATAATAACAACAAGAATAATAATCCATTTTATGCCTTTGTCGCGCTCAAAGCGCTACAGTCCATTGCAATTTTGAATCCTAAAACATAACACACAAAATGAACAGAGCACAATTCAATGGGCCATTAAAAACCCGACGGAAATGAGATGAGACAGAAATGATGAAATGTGTCATGTGACACATTACCATGAGGGCGAGGCAGGTGTTTAGATATGCCTGCCACTAGCACAGACACGTATGAGAGCCTCGATCATCCGGGGAAAGTGGCTGTGGCCTCAGGGCGTCTGTTTCATGGGCTCGTGTCATGGATCGGTGAAGGCAGGAGAGAGCCTCTTTAGAGGGGGTTCTTTCCTGGGCCAGTCCCTCTGGACTGCTTCTCACTGGGGCCGTTCTTTTCCAGGGGCGATACTAACATGAAGTGCTTCCAACATGCCCTTCTAACATGGGCCGTGGGGCCGGGGGGGCCGGGGTGCCTACCTGTAGATCTTGCGGTGGAAGCGGTCGCACCAGAACATGCGGTGGTTGGCCACGTCGACGTCCAGGGACACCACGTTCTTCTGGGTGGGCACCACCTGGGTGTAGTCCCTCTTTACAAGGTCCACACGGCAGATCTCGTGACGGTTAGTGAAGAGCAGGTAGGGGCTCTTCCCTGGGGGAGAGGAGAAGAGGAGGAAAGGAGAGGAGAGAGGAGAATTGAGGAGAGGAGAGGACAGAGGAGTAAAGGAGGAGAGGAGAGGAGAGAGGAGGAGAGGGGAGTAGAGGAGGAGAGGAGACACACAACACTTAGATTGGAAGAGATTACAGCCTCCGGTATGACTTGTGTTTAGAATGCCGTTGGTCGTGCTGCAGAAGACCAAGCAACACAGCTGCTTTGAAAGCCCAGGGAGTCCGATGCGCTGCTCCCAAATGACCAGTCCGTTTACAGCTCACCCCAGTCGATTGCCCCGGACGCCACTTCACAACGTGGATACCGCAACACAACCCGGCGGACATTCCAATTTCTCGTATCATTTTCCTATGCACAAGGGCTGAAAAGCCTCTGCATCGACCAGCCTGTTGGTGCGATGTTAATCTCGCCCCTGTCTATTATCTCACCCTGGTAAATATGGATCAGGGAGGGACTGAGCTAACAGGTCATTGACTCACACACAGCCAGAACCCCCCCCCCCTCCCCCACCACCTCCACACAGACACCTACAGACAGCCGATACAGTCATTACCGATGAGGGTAAACAAGCCTGAACAAAAAGGGAGGCCAGCCGGCTAATTGACTCCCCTCCGTCAGGAGTAGCGGTGACAGAGGCTGTCTGGTGGTTAGCGTGGCTGGACGCGGAGCCCCTGGCCCTGGGTGGATCTGACAGACAGAGGCTGTCTGGTGGTTAGCGTGGCTGGACGTGGAGCCCCTGGCCCTGGGTGGATCTGACAGACAGAGGCTGTCTGGTGGTTAGCGTGGCTGGACGTGGAGCCTCTGGCCCTGGGTGGATCTGACAGGAGGGCGGAGAGAGGAACTGATGTGATGTGTTGGTCCGATGTTTCTGAGGCTCAAATGAAATATTGTTCCACATGCAGGAAAACATTTGGAATGTGATGATATTCAATGGACTGATTTCCTGACACGAACAACGTTCTCGATTTGACCCTTTCATTTTTCCCTAATTAAAGGCATTTGTTTGAGGTCAAATGTTAATATGTCCTAATATGTCTCCATAGTGTCTGGATCCATATCAGTGTCCATGTATGTCTACAGAGTGTCCGTGTCAGTGTCTATGTATCTATATCTACAGAGTGTCTGTGTCAGTGTCTATGTATCTATGTCTACAGTATATCTCTCTACCTGTTGCCATTCTGCATCAGCTGTCAAACACAACCTCTGCATTCTTCTCAGTGTCTGCAGCCTTCTCCAGGATCTCTCCATGCAGGTAGGAATGGCTTCTGGGAGCCAAGTTCCAAGTTTTGTTCAAATACCGATATTTCGATTCCCTGCTGCTTTCACAGACTCCCTCTGATTCCCACAACTCCCATCCCAGTCAGGCAAACAAATGACAATGTTTATCAAAGCTGTGAGACTGTCAGGAACTTGCCACCACAATTCGAACATTTCCCCTCAGAGGAGAAAATTGAGTTTCTCTCTCTCTTTGACTTCGGTTGTCACTGCAGTTGTTTTTTTCTCCAGAGCGTTTTTTTTGTTTTTTACATCTGAGTCGGCAATTCCTCTCCCAGTAAAGCTAAACAATCCTCGAACTCACACAGACCGCCACACACACACATGCTCTCACACACACTCTCACACCACACACACAGCCATGCTAAATGATATTAACACAATTTAATGAGAGTCATAAAATCACAGCAGTCGCCAGGCTTGAGGGGCAATTCTGTGTGTGCGAGCGTGACTCACTCATTGCTGCCAATTAGGAAATGGCTGTTTAAAAGTGTAAACATAACATTGGCCTCTTCTTTTAATCCTTAAGGGCAGCTCAGCGACGGGTTTATCTGAGAGGAGAAATAATTGACCCCTCGACAAAAAATTGTTCCAAAAGCTCTTTTGGAGAGCTCACATCCACTGGCTGTGTCAGGGTTCTGTGGGGAACCTGGGTTCTGGGTTCTGCGGTCAGGGTTCCTGGTGTCTCGGTCCCTCACTCACCCTCGGCTTTGCAGGTCTTGGTGACAGGGTCCATCTCGTAGCCCTCGTAGCACTCACACTTGAAGTCTCCCTTGTAGTTGACGCAGGTCTGGCTGCAGGCTGCAGGGTTCTCACACTCATCTATGTCTGGGGGGGAGGGGGGGGGGGGCGGTCAATTCAACAGACAATGGAAGTGTCCTGTCTGTGTGTATTCGTGTACTGTATTCATGTGTGTGGAAGAGACAAAGAGAGGTAGATAGGCTATGCTTTTGATGAAAGGAGGAGGATTGGTCAACTTTAATTACATTATATTTTTTTATACATTTCTGATCTCTGCTCCAGCTCTGCACCGTTTTCTTTTGTAAATTTCAGTCCTGGTGGACTGACAGCTAAATCAAGTTAGTAGCTGTCATGCAGAGACCCTGCCTTACATGCTGTCATTCAGAGAGGCCATTGGAGACACAGTGGACTCCAGATTCTCTCAGGAAACCTGCCCTCTCAGAACTGATAAGTGTTTTTCCTTTGGGTCCGATCGGCAAATGATAGTGCTCAGAGGAAAAGAGAAAGAATGTGCGTGTGTAAGCGTGTACGGGTGAGTGTGTCTGTGCGAAGGCACGTCTGTGTTGTCTGTATATTTGCAACATGTGTGTGTGTCTGTATATGTGTAACGTGTGTGTGTGTCTGTGTAACGTGTGTGTCTGTATATGTGTAACGTGTGTGTGTCTGTGCGAAGGCACGTCTGTGTTGTCTGTATATGTGTAACGTGTGTGTCTGTGTATGTGTAACGTGTGTGTGTCTGTATATGTGTAACGTGTGTGTGTGTCTGCGTATATGTAACGTGTGTGTGTGTCTGTGTGTAACGTGTGTGTGTGCGTGAGCATGCCCAGCCTCACCTCCACACGTCCTCTTATCCAGCAGCTGGTAACCTAGGGGACACTGGCACTCGTAGCCGATTGGTCGATCCACGCAGACGTGGGAGCAGCCCCCGTTGTTCAGCATGCACTCGTTGAGCCCTGGGAGGGGGGGGCAGAAAGATCAGCAAAGAACTCATCACTGCGGCTAAAACGGCGCCTCATCAATGGAGAGGTGAGGCACCGCCAGATACAGTATATACCGTAGACTTCAACTGTATCCAGCTCTGTTCAAGGTAGGTGGATGGAGCAGGAGCCGCACCAACCCAGTCCTGTCAGGCAAGGAGATCTCTCCCAGGAGCCGTCAGAGTGAAGGATGCAACAGGATTAAAACCCGGCCCGAGCCTCCATGCTTCTATTTCAGGGCTGAGGAGGAGGTTTGGGCACAGTGTGTGTCTGTGTGCCTGTGGCAGTGGGATCCCCAGAGGGAAGATGTGTGAAAACTGTAACAGCTTTCCGGACAGTTTTCAAGGATAGACATGATTTAGAGGTCGCCAACCATGTCCGCTGGGGCTAAAGAACACAGTTCTTGTCGCTCTCTCCTCTTTCTCACTCCCTTTCTCTCTGCAGTCTTTCTCACCATCAGCCTCTTACGGATGAAGCACCTACGGTCATGCTGTTGTTGAAAGCAGATGCCCCCGTCTTTCATAAATAAAAGCAGGAGTTCATTTCAAGCGGGACAGACACACTGTAAAAGCATACTTGAATGCCCGGGAATAGCCTCTGTTTTTAGGTGGAGGCAGCAAATGCAATCTCATGTTCCTGGCTGGGTGTGCTTGTTTGTGTGTGCTAGTGGATATGAGCGTGTACTGTATGCGTTTGTTTGTATGTGTGTGTGTGTACTGTTTGTGTGTGTATGTGAGTGGTTATGTTTGTCTATTGTACCGTTTGTGTGGTGTGTGTTTGTGTATGCGTCTGTACTGTGTGTGTGTTTGTGTGAATGTTTTGATATGTGTGTGTACTGTGTGTGTGTGTGTGTGTGTGAATGTTTTGGTATGCGTGTGTACTGTGTGTGTGTGTGTGTGTGTAGTTTTTGCCCACAAGCTCAGCTCTTGGAGAACAGGTTGCAAGTTGAAGGTTGAGCGAACTGTGGGATGGGGTAGGTGTCTGTGGATACGCTTTTAATGAGCTGAAATAGAGGGTGATATGTTAGAGAGAGAGAGAGGGAGCGTGAGAGGAAGTGTGAGAGAAAGAGAGACAGAATGAGTGAGAGAGAGAGTGAAATAGAGAGAGAAATAGAGATCTTCATTTTTCTTCCTTGGCCTCTCTGCTTTCCCACCTTCTCTAACTCTCAATCTCTTTCAGAATCGTTCCCTCGGTCTCAATCTCTCCCTCCAACCAAGTTTGTTTTCCACAAACTGAACCTCTTTTCACTGGAGGCTGAAGATGTTTGTGCTGCCCAGTATGCCAGTGCGTGCGCGTGCGAGTGTTCAGCCGTGTGTATGCGTGTCGTGTCGAGTGTGCTTCCAGACTAAGCAGCAGCGAGGACAGGTGCCCTCTCTCTTCTCCTCTCCTCCCCCTTTTCTCTCCCTTTCTCCAGAAGAGACCCCAGGACTGTCTGTCTGCTACCCCACAACAACCAGGGTCATTAACAATTAGGCCAGGCTTTGCTCTACACCACTAAGCACCTGGCTTTTGTCCTCACACACACACACACGTGAGACAGAATTAGAGGATAAGGGACAGGACGCTCAATCTTCTTGCTCCCTCCCTCCCCTTCCCTCCATCTCTACCTGGCTTTCTCATTTTCTCTCTCTGTCTCCACACACACATCAGAGAGCACCGAAATCTCTCTCTCTCTCTCTCTCTCTCTCTCTCTCTCTCTATCTCTCTCCTTTGATGGTAATGAGAACGAAAAAGCTTTTATTCTCTTGATCAGTTGAAGCTGGCACTAATTTGAGTCAGGCCCTCAAGTCTTTGAAACGCACAGGAGCAGGAGAGAGATAGTCACCCATCTGTTGTGAGGAACACAGGGCCCCTCTCCTGTGGACGTGGTTGAGCAAACAGGAACACTCTCGTCCCCCTCTGTCTTCAGTAGCCAAGCAGAACGCCTTCCGAGCGACTGAATGTGCTTTGTCGTACCTTGTGCCTTGATGCTAGTGGCAAACATGATTTTGCATTTGTAAGACAGCAGAGAGTGGCCTAGGTGGGTCTATCTGGCCGAGTCTTGTTGGCAGAACTCTCCGGTCCTCTAAACTGCCGGGTGGCGGCCTAAACATATCCAGGTGAGAGAATACTCTCCCCAGGGTTCTGAATCCCCCCAGCCGCATGTGTGACACGTGTGTGTGTGGTGTGTGTGGTGTGTGTGTGTGTGGTGTGTGTGCTGTGTGCGGTGTGTGTGTGTGGTGTGTGTGTGTGGTGTGTGTGCTGTGTGTGTGGTGTGTGTGGTGTGTGTGTGTGGTGTGTGTGCTGTGTGTGGTGTGTGTGTGTGTGGTGTGTGTGTGATGTGTGTGGTGTGTGTGGTGTGTGTGTGATGTGTGTGACGTGTTTGCTTCCCTCACCGCACTCTTTCTTGGGCTCGTCTGACCGGTCTTTGCAGTCCTTCACTGAGTCACACACCTTGGCGCTGTCGATACACTCGCCGTTCTTACACAGAAACTTCAGGGGGCTCTCACAGCGGGTGGCTGGAGCAGAGATCAGACCAGACAACAGAGCAGAGATCAGACCAGACAACAGAGCAGAGATCAGACCAGACAACAGAGCAGAGATCAGACCAGACAACAGAGCAGAGATCAGACCAGACAACAGAGCAGAGATCAGACCAGACAACAGAGCAGAGATCAGACCAGACAACAGAGCAGAGCAGAGATCAGACCAACAGAGCAGAGCAGAGATCAGACCAATCGAGCAGAGCAGAGGTGGTTAAAGAAGCTTCTATTCAACATTATCCAAGTTTAGTAAGTCGTACTAGAAGCTAATAGGAATACTAGGATCAAGTGACACACCAAGGTTAAATATGGAAGGAGAGTCTAGTTGAGGAGGCTGACAGACAGGCAGACAGACAGACAGGCTGACAGACAGACAGACAGACAGGCAGACAGACAGGCTGACAGACAGACAGGCAGACAGCCTGACAGGCTGGCAGACAGACAGGCTGACAGACAGACAGGCTGACAGACAGGCAGACAGACAGACAGGCAGACAGACAGGCTGACAGACAGGCTGACAGACAGGCTGACAGACAGGCTGACAGACAGACAGGCAGACAGGCAGACAGACAGACAGACAGGGAGGTGGAGACACAGCCGGGTGGACGTACCGTTGACACAGCCGGCCTCGTCACTGCGGTCAGAGCAGTCATGGATCTTGTTACACTGCTTGGTGCCGTGTATGCAGGCCCCGTCTCCACACTGGAACTCATCAGGCCGGCACGTCAGCAGGGCTGCATCCCACACACACACACACACCACCAGAAAGAAATAAGATGTTTTAAATGAATACTAAAGCAAGACTACATCCACACATCACATTCCTACACATCCCCTTACACAGCGTCATGCACACTTTCAATCCATACTCGGTGCTTGGGCAGCCTGGAGCACAAGCAGTTAACCCGTGGGCTTGTGATGAATGATTTTCAATATCCGGCCCCAAGATGGCGGCTAAGCATGCCGTTCAGCTGCCCCTCCAACACACTCACATCCCCACCAGCCCCACACACACAAGCTTTTCATCAATGGCCCCCCGACAGACTAAAAAGCAATATCTAACACCAGGGGCTGTGATTTAGAGTTGAGCAGGTTGTGAGCACGGGCAGAGCTGGGATCAGGGTCCAGACAGACAGACAGACAGACAGACAGACAGACAGACAGAGAGAGAGAAAGTGATTATGTTCCCAGAAAGCTTGGCTTCCTATCAGGGAGATCAATCTGAGAGCTGGCGCCTTGATTAGGCCGATAATCTACTGCAGCACACTGAACAGCACATACACCGTATACACTCCTGCACACGCTCAGAAAGGGGGTTCATCTTATCGGGCCTTGTTGTCTTTCAAACGTTCTTCTTATTATGAGTTATTTTCCGCGGCTGGCCCTTCATTGTCAGCTAATTGTGTCTCCATGTTGCTCAGTTGGTAAGCCAGGTGTTTGATGCCCATATTGGTAAAGCTAAAGAACTTTACTTCCCTGCTTAACCTTCAGAGCTGCTTAACTGTGCTTTATCGGTTTAGCTGGCCTTGGACAAACAGTGTTTGCTGTGTTACTGCTCACCAGACACCAATACAGCTGTAGCCTTCTCAAGATACACTGGCAGTATCTCCAGTTGCCAACAGTCATGAGGCGTGCAACCATTACAGGGCATTTAAACATGCTCAAGGACGTTAAGGGGTTGCCTAGCAACGTCCGGACACTGGCTGGCATGCGCCTGTTTTGCACAGGCCTGGCAGAAATAACATCAATCGCTGCTAACTGGCATTTATGACATGGCAGAGAGCGAGCCGTGTTTGATGTGTTTCTTAGTGATGAAGGGGAAAGACTATCTGGGTTTAACAACCATCAGCGCCTTAAGGGCTCCCTGCTGCTGCAGACGGGAAACCCTGTTTTATCACGCCGGGCTCATCTCACCTCGGTGTTTATCACAGGGAACAAACGTTCTCCCTCTCGGCCAAAGACAAACTCAGTAGACTAGGTATCCTGCGCCTGGCTGGTGAAAATGTATCGCGGCACAGAGTGGAGAAGCGGAACGAGGAGAAATATGTGTTTACGGCTATTTCTGTTAACTTCAACCCGTCCATGACTAACCCATGTAGGGAAACGATATTCACAGGGATGATATTCCCAGTGAGACGCGTCTGAATCTGTGGCGAACGGCAAACCTTTCCCCCGTAACGCGCGACCGTCCCTGGACACCGTTCTGTATCTAAAATGGCGTCGGCACACAAGATGGAGTCCCACTCACGGCAGTCCACCTCGTCCGACTTGTCCTTGCAGTCGGGGTCTCCGTCGCACTTCCAGGCCAGGCGCACGCACTCCCCATTGGCGCAGCGGAACTCCCCCACCGTGCAGTTGGCCCTGCGGCCGTGAGGGGGGGGGTAGGGGTGGGCGCCGTCGCCGCCGCAGCGCTCCGGCCACTCGTCGGAGCCGTCGGAGCAGTCCGGGTCGCCGTCGCAGCCCCACATGACGGGCACGCACTCGGACGAGTTGCAGCGGAGCTCGTGGGGGCCGCAGGTGGAGGCGGCGGAGCACTTGAGCTCGTCGCTGCCGTCGCCGCAGTCGTCGTCGCCGTCGCACGCGTAGGCGGGCGCCAGGCACTTGCGGTTGGCGCACTGGAACTCTCCGCTGGGGCAGGCCTTGGCGTCTAGATGACGGAGGGAGGGAGGGAGGGGAGGGAGGGAAAATCAAATATAGGCATACAAACGGAATGAGAGAGACAGTGTGTGTGTGTGTGTGTGTGTGAGCGAGAGAAAAGACAGGTTGCTAAGATTTTCTCTCTTAAAAGAAAGGCAGAGAGCAAGAGAGAGTAGTCAGGAAGCGAAGGCAGATTAAAAAGTAAAGTTTGACTAACACCCTTGTCACTGTGAGCCAGAGAGCCAGGGAGAGAGAGGGAGAGAGAGGGAGAGAGATAGAGAGGGGATAATACACCTCTCCCTGCCTGGCCTCCCTGTGGTAGATCTCCATCTGTATCTCTCTCTCTCTCCTAAGCCTAGTCAGGCTGACGAGCAGAGATCCTACCGCCACAGTCTCACTGCAGAGCGAGGCATGCTGGGGAAAAAGAAGAGGGCAGCTTTGCTTTTCAAACACGCCACAGGTAGATGGCTTCCGACCCCTCGCCCTGCAGCCTGGCGTCATGGCAACTCCCAGGACCCGGCTGTTTGTTGTGATCTGTCCGACGACCACGCTAAAGGTCAAAGGAGAACATCTCGTTTCCTGTAGAACGGGGCTTCAGGTGAGGCTGTCGTCCAGCGAGAAGACCATACCCGACAGGTGTTGAGGCACACGGTTGTTTTTCCTTCACGGGGCTACAAACATCTCTTTTTGATTTATTTATGGCATTCAGTCTTGCTGAAAGCAAGGTGGTGCCTTATAAGGCGGTGATGTAGAACAGAGCAGCATTGGAGTGGGCAGACCAAAGATTATACCATAAAGATGTTCATCCACAACCAAACCAGCCAACATCTTTGATAAAAGCCTTGACTGACCAACGTGAAAACAGACCCTAGTGATTATCCAGCTTATTATATTACACCATGTGAGCCATTTAGCATTGCACACAGCTGTCCCTAATTAATTAATTTCACTGGGAGTCGCAGCTTTTTCACCACCACCACGCTACGACTACTCCACCGTCACAGTGCGGAAACCCGAAAAATGTGTTTTAGATTCCACTAACGGGGCTTATCTTCATGAATATTTACAGGGGATTTCCTGCGTTAACATTGCAGAAAATTCAACACGCGTCGATGATGCAGCGGGCCGATAAGGGAGATTCCATCCACATGCAGATTCCACACGGGGAGGATCATTAGCACGTTCTGTTCCAGCCCCTCCGGAGAGAAGGCATGGTTTCTGCCGGGGCTCTGAGGAACAGGGTTTGGAGGTGTGTTGGGATCCTGCCCCTGGCTCGCTGCCAAAGAGACCTCACGCTTCTCCTGGGTGTCCTTCCTGTCTGGGATGCTGATCCAATGGTCATGTGACACCATCGACATCATAGCTAGCCAATTGGTGGTGGTGGTGGCGTGACCTGGTTCACTCTCCATGACTGGAGTGGAGATGCCCTGATGAAGGGAGACGGTTGCCGCTGGCTCCGAGGTTGTGGGAGGCATGACTAGTCGCTCGCTCTACGCTTTCCAGCAGGGGGGTGTGTGTGATGTGTATGTGTGCGTGTGCCTCTACTACCTCTGAGTATACAGACCAGCACCTCTCTGTGCATCCATCAAAGCCTGCAGGTTTAACGTTCCCTCGGCTGTCATGCATATTCAGAACACTAGTCCTAGTCCTGGGGGGGGGGCGCTTGGGGTCAGCAGTAGCCCCATTCAGGAAGGTCGTGTTGTCCGCTGCTTCAGACAGAACCCCCCCCTCCCCTCCCTCACAAGGGGGAGAAACTCCATTGACCTTCCCTCTGATGTCACACACACACGTTTCCACAGTAAACAGGCCGGCGGCAGGAGAGGGGCAGCCCTCACCCCCCCTCATCCCTGGCCAGGATCCCCCCCCCCCACCCCACGGTCCCTGCCCAGGATCCCACCAGAGAGGACGAGACACCACTGAGTGGAACATTACTGTGGATTACTGAGAGAGGAGCTTTACTTTCTTCAGGGGCCTTGTGCTGCTGGTTCTTAATGTTATATTAATCTACTACATCTCTGGAGAGGCCTGGATTGCACTTACTGCATAATTCAACATGTGGATGGCTCAATTAGCGGAACTCCTCTACGTGATGTAGTTTTTGAAGCTCTGTTGGTGGTGGGGGGTGGGGGGGGGGGGGGGGTAAGGCTGTGAATGGGCCCTGGGAGGGGTCCAACGGGAAGGTGTGCAGCTGGGATGGGGGCGGGCTGGGATGGGGGCGGGCTGGGGGGGGGCGGGCTGGGAGGGGGTCGGGTTTTAGGTGGGGATCTAGGGGACGGCCTCAGCTGTGCCCTGATGGGGAGAGAGGCGAGTGTCTGTTTGTTTCAGAGTCTCTCTGGGTCCACGTTAAGAGCCTATCCACTTTGGGAAGTGTGTTTTGTGAGCGTGCTCGGTGAAGCGAGACACAGAGTCAAAACAACGACAGGCTTCGGAAATGTTAGACCACTTGACCCCCTGTAGAGTGTACCATTCAGGGAGAGAGGGACAGTGAGGAGAGGGAGAGAGGGAGAGACAGATCATTGACATTGACAAAGAGAGAGAGAAAGAACTACTCGAGAAAGAAGGTGAGAGAGACATGAAGAGGGAGAAAGAGAGAGAGTGAGGGCTCAGAGGCATAGAGTGTGGGGGGGAGGTGGTGGGGGGGTGAGAGAAGGGGCATTAACCAGTCTTGCATTGTATTTCCCATCATCAGCATCTCACACGGAATACAAACCCACAGCCAGGTCAACGCTGCTCTGAGGAGAGTCCTGCTGCAGCGGGCTGAGAGTCAGACAGGAGAACTGATGTGCTGAGACGCGGCAGGGAGGGATGGGGGGGGGGGGGCAGGAGGA
Organism: Hypomesus transpacificus; assembly: GCF_021917145.1. Classification (NCBI taxonomy): domain Eukaryota; kingdom Metazoa; phylum Chordata; class Actinopteri; order Osmeriformes; family Osmeridae; genus Hypomesus; species Hypomesus transpacificus. The sequence goes on from NC_061069.1 coordinate 3,860,102, forward strand.
GGGGGGGGGGGGGGAGGAGGGGGGGGGGAGGAGGAAGGGGGGGGGATCGGCAAATTAAACTTCCGAAGGCTTTGGCCGGGGATAATGTCAGCGGCGTAACGGGCCGCAAACAGACAAACGCACTCATACACACACACACACACGCACACACACGCACACCTGCCGCGGGAAATCAATTATCAGCCGAGCCAAGGTGAAATACAGCTGAGGCTTCCAATATGCTCTCTGTCCACAGGGCCCCTCTGGAGCCAGCAGGGGGGGGGAGGGTGCTGAGGAGTTAAACAGTGGTCAGGGACTAGATCACCATGCCCTTGTCTATCCTTATCAGGCACAGTGTTTAGAGTCTGCATTGTCCTGAGGCTGGGGGGGGGGGGGGAGAGACATCTAGGCGCTGGTGGAGGAGGCCGGGGAGAGGGAAGGGGCGGAGGACAGGAGGAAGAGAGGTGGGAGCAGGGAAGGAGGGCATGGAGGAGTCTTCTAAACCTGGTGGAATGGTACGGGAAAGGAGGCGGAGTCGGAGGATTTGGGGGAAGTGGAGGAGGAAGGGGAGGGGGAAAGGATGGGGGTGGAGGTTGAGAGGGGGGGAGAAGGATGGGGGTGGAGGTTGAGGGGGAGGATGGGGTGGAGGCTGAGGGGGAGGATGGGGTGGAGGTTGAGGGGGAGGATGGGGGTGGAGGCTGAGGGGGAGGATGGGGTGGAGGTTGAGGGGGAGGATGGGGGTGGAGGCTGAGGGGGAGGATGGGGGTGGAGGCTGAGGGGGAGGATGGGGGTGGAGGTTGAGGGTGAGGAGGCCCCAGGCCTGATGTCACTGTAGAGAGGTTTTAAGTGGCACGTCAATACAGACATTAGAATGTGAATGAGGATTAGCCCAGGCTAGACTGGGTCTCTATGGACTACGGCTGAAAAGCCCAACAAGCTAAGAAGGCGTAACATCCAAGTCGATGGGATCGCTCACTTTTGTGTGTGTGGGCCACTTCCAGTTCTAAGCATGACGTTATGAGAGTGGACAAAACAAGTCATTCTCACTTAGATGAAAATGCATAGCCGGCAGGTGGAGAGTGGGGTAGAGGGTTGATTTGACTTTCAATTCCCCAATTACACGTATATATATGACCATGACCTTGCTGATGAAATGTGAATCGGCCCGATGCCGTAAACACAGATATCATGAAACCTCCACACTCAGGAGCAAACATCCTGAAGGAGCACGAAGAAGAGGAAGAAAAACAACTTCGCTTCCATCTCCCCCAGCTCAACAGAAGATGTGTTCGTTTCCCCTTGCAGTGCCGAATCGGGCGCGTGCCGCTGTGCCCGATCTTCAAAGTCAAAACATCACCCCCCCCCTCCCACCCCCCCGCTGAGCTGTCGCCTCAATCATTTTTTGCTCGACGTTCGGGAGCGAGGGAGGAGAGAGAGAAAGATTGAGAAAGAGAGAAGCCGATTCTTCACGCTGCCTGGTAAGTAGGGCAGGAGGAGTCGCCGCAGGGGGCTAAGGAAGCGTGCAACGGAGAACCCCTGATTGGTCAGTCAGGAGGTGATGTCATGTATGGTGGACCTGTAGGCTGGTGCGGGGGGGGGGGGGGGGGGGGGGGGGGGGGGGTTGGGGCCGCTCATTAAGGGAGGGATACATGATTGAAGGTGCCTATGGCGGAATTCTTCTCACGTCCCGATGTTCTCATTTGATATTGAATCTCAAAGTTCCTTTTTCCGACTCGACTTGTAATGTGCTTGATCTGCTGCGCTTCACACTGAGCATTCGTATCGCTACACGTCGGGTGACACGCGGAACCGGAGAATCTCAAAGTAACCATCAAAATACAAAAAAGCCAAAGGGAATTTTCAAACGAGTGATCTCTCCCAGCCCAATCGCTTTGTTGTCAGTTGCTGCCTTGTCAGAGTACTCTGTCACCTAGGTCCTTGGACCATCAGCCCTAACCTCCTGAGGTGAGCTCCTGTCTCCCCCCTTCCACGTCCAGGGGGTGTGATTGACAGCCGTCCGTCACCACTCACCCGCCGCACAGTCCTCCTCGTCCGAGCCGTTCTCGCAGTCCTTCTCCCCGTCGCATCGCCACGACAACGAGACACACTTGTGGGTGGAGCCGCCGCAGTCGAACTTGTCAGGGGGACACGTCTGTTTGCCTGCGGGGGGGAAGAGGGGGGGGTGCACAGGAGGAGATTATCACTGCGCAGCCTTTCCGGAAGCGTAACCAAAAACAAGCTTGTTCCCCATCAGAACCCCACTCCATCACTTCAGAGATCTGGCCATCTCACCGGCTCTGTAAGGACATGAAGGGATAACATGTAATGCAGCTAATGTACAGTTGGCCGCACAGTAAAAGAACCCGAACCCCCCCCACCCCCCCACCTCTCCTGGAGGCCAATCTGCTGCTTTTGGCAGGGGAGCCATTTGATCCAGATTACACAGTGTTTAGTAGGAAACATGCTGTCATTAATTAAACATCTCTGCATCAGCGGAGCCTTAAGCCCCAGTACCCGATTTCTGGGCCTATACAGTTCAGTACATCTTCCTAGTTAGAACGTCTTTCGACTGTATTTCACTTAACCAGGTCAGGGTTGTGTACTGTATGTGCTGACTCACTGGAGCCGCCAGGCTCAGTAAAAGAATAAGGGAGGATCATCCATTGCCGGCTGATGCAT